>NC_056745.1:1535890375-1536190375 GCF_019279795.1 Protopterus annectens | reverse complement strand
TGGCAGTGAACAGCTTCAAAACCTAAAGGAAAAACTAAAACTTTCACATGGCTTGCCTTCAGTAGCACAAATAAATGTTGTTAGTGCATGGACATCAGCACCCAGAATAGTAATGACTGCAGAGAATACACCTGACATGTCCAGCTCTGTGGCAAAAGGTGTAAATGAAGTGCATTGAGAGAAATAAGACAGATGATGCAGTGATTTAATCCTGTTTCGAGATCATATTTCAATTATTCTCAACATGTATTTATCTTTAATTTGCAATCTGTATTTGTGCCCTGCTTGGCAGTGTGCAAGCAAGGTTCACTTCTGAAGGAAAAAGTGAAAAATTTAGTTTAGGCTGCCTTGTGTAACAAAATGAGCCTGACTTGTTGAACAACTGTCATCACTTCAAATATTAATGACTGCATAAAATGCATCTGTATCTGTAGCACAAGATAAATACATGGACTTTGAAGAAAACATAGATTTGCTGTAGGTTCAAATCATTAAGTTGATGGTTTTAATAATGGTGTCATCTGCAAGGATCGACATGTTTTGTAAGATGATTTACACACACTAAGAATGTGTATGATAAATGCTGAATATCTTGCCTATAGTCCTTGTGACTTGCTGTAGCCAGTGTGTCATCTTAGTAAAATCATCTATACTTCTTGCTATTGACAACATTTGATATACATGATGTCAAAAATAGTTTCTAAAGTGTGAGAACATAGATTTAAGAGCAGGATAAATGTTTCCTTTACCTGAACCAGTCATGAAGTATAATCAAGTTGTTGTTGTGTCTTTCGGCTTTTCCCGGTTAGGGGTCACCACAGCAGAACTCCGGTCCACTAATGATTGGCAGTTGATTTTTTATGTGCCGAGTTGCCAGCCCTGATGCACAACCTTCAATGAAATTGCACCCATTCACACATGTCACCACGCAGAAGACGCTCTAACTGAGAATCGAACCGGACAGCATCTTACTGTGAGGCGACAATGCTTGTTGAAGTATAATTAAGTTATGATGTTGCAAACCAACAATGAAAGTAGTATTCATATTTATCTTGTACTTTAATTACACTTTCATGCCATCGATTGCTAATACATTTCATTGCAGAAGGAAAAATGTGACCTTAATTTGGGCTGCCTTCTGTAGAGCAAACATGGCATTGCAATGGTGTGCAGATGTCAGCAGTTTAGTACTTTGTGACTAAATTTCACATCTTGGATAGCTGTTGCTATGGCACAAGGTGTAAGTGAAGTGAATTGAGAGAAATAAGACAGGTGATATAGGATACATTTTTGCAGAGGGGGTATAAATACATGTTTACACACATTTATTTTTATCACTGTGCTGTGTAAAAATCCACTATTTTTAATATTCCTAACAGCATGTGAGTTGTTGCCTGTCCACTTTCACATGATTTGTCATTAATTACAAGTCTGATAAGGTGTTCCACAAAGTACAGTTCTGATGTTGCAAGGAGATATGAGAAGGATGAATGTGTCATTTAAATTCACATCTTAGTCTGGCTGATTCTAGATATACCCATAGATTGAGTTCATTATACTGTCAGTATTTTCTCTCAGCTATTTTTTTTCTGCTTTTTGCATTTGCTCTCCATTTGACTGCACACAAACATGGTTCCGTGCCTATGAAAAAAGTTGAAAAAATTAGATTAGGCTGCCTTATATTGCACAAAAGAATGGCAAAGGTGCATATTCATTAGCACTCTGAACAGTACTGAGTGGAGATATCCTACCTCTCAGTTACCTATATTTGTAGCACAAGGTATAAATGCATTGACATCAGAAAAAAAACACAGGTGAATAATTGTTCAAATACAGCTAAAGTATACCTTTACAAAGGGTGTCAGAATCCCACTTCTCACAATGTTTTGATTAGGAATGTAAAACTAAACGAGAATGATAAACATGTTTATTGCAAGTGATGTAATACTAATGCTTGCATAACTAAATGTTTCTATTTAACATACATCATTAAAGCCTCATATATAACCTCGAGCAAATGTGTGCACAATTTCTTAAACATGACAATGTTGTTGTTTTTGTTGTTGTTGTTGTGTCTTTCGGCTTATCCCAGTTAGGGGACGCCACAGCGGAACTCCAGTCCGCTAATGTTTGGTAGTGGATTTTTACGTGCCGAGGTACCAGCCCTGACGCACAACCTTCAACGAAGGCACACCCATTCACGCATGCCTCCACACAGAAGACGCTCTAGCTGAGAATTGAACGCGACAACGTCTTGCTGTGAGGCGACAATGCTACTGCAGCACCACTACCGCTGGTTTCTTAAACATGACAGTGATGATATTTAATTTAAAATTCACCTGCATATGTATGATGGGCACTATATATATATATATATATATATATATATATATATATATATATATTATAATCATCATGCCTCATGCTATGTGTTTAGGACAGCATGTCTTGTGAAGTATGTATGTGACATACCCCAATCTGTATTACCAGGTCTTGCAACTCTGTCCATGTGAAATATATTTGCAAACCGAAATACTGCAAATGCATTCCCAGGACTGCTTAAATTCACACACCTACAGAAGTCTCTGAAGTAAATCTCCATTCATCCTGAAATTATTATATTTGTAAGTGCCATGCTTAAAAGGAAGTTCTCCTGTGGCACTGGAAATTAATAAGCTTAGTTTCAGTTTTTGCATTCTTTATTTCATTGGTTTGATTCTGAGCTGGTAAAACAAAATTTTACCAGTGAGTAAGTCTTGACATCAAAATATGTCATAATCCATCTGATTTATCCTTTTGACCACCAAGAATAACAAGCCAGGCAATGAAGCATGTCATTATTATACATTGCAACATGTCGATAGTTTTAGCATCACATATGGCAAATCTCACTGCCATGGTCCATGCCTTTAGTGCTATTTGATATAAGTAATGCCGATGTGTATGCCAAGGAATTCATATTCTTACAATTGTTTAAATGTAGTTGGCAAAGCTGTGCATCCTTGCACACAACCTGTTATATATGAAATCTGAATTGGGCACCAGCTTGACTTCTGTAGACATAGCTGGGGATGGAGAGAATGGTGCTAAATTTAGAGCACAAAGGTGTAGTGTTGAGGAGTCAGGGATCTTTGTGGCAGTCCTCATGAAGCTCAACAGCTGTAGGCTGCTGCAAAAGGGTTATACCAGCTCCCAGTATAAGGCTTGGAATAGCTTGGTCAAGGCTATCTCTAGTTCAAATGGCATTTCACACACTGGGGGAGCAATGCCTTTACCACTACAGTGACCTGAATAAGCACAAGCAGGACCTCCTAAGCCAATGGGAGGATGAACCTAGGACTGCAAACACCACTCAGATGTGCAAATATAATGACCCATAATGTGCCTATAATATGGCATTAATTATCTAGCCAGCTAATGCAGTAATTCATTATGATTTTATATATATATATATATATATATATATATATATATATATATATATATATATGTGTGTGTGTGTGTGTGTGTGTGTGTGTGTGTGTGTGCATGCATGTATGTATGTATATGTATATGTCATTTTGTACTGTACAACTGCAGAGGAAATAGCAGCAAACAATGAGGTGCACCAGGTGAGGCACGGGGTTAGTATACCTCAGGTCCAAATGTAAGCCGGATAACTATTTTCAGTCGCTCACTCCCTAATGTCTTGACCAGGCATACCTCAACCTTGATGTCAAGCATGAATGCCTTCTCCAATAGATATTGCTGTTTGCAGTAGGCAATAAGAACACCAGCATAACTGTGTGTGTGGTTTCAAAACCCAGAAGCAAAGGTTTTATTACAGAATAGTATTTTAAAATTTTAACAGTAATAATGAAAGCCAAGAAAAAATCAGTTGTGGTAAGTGCAGTTATTACATGGAAATGCATATATCTTACACAACATAGGGAAATAAGGTCTGCTAGTTCTTATAGTTCTTATATCCTAGCAGTGAGATGTGTTTATGTTATGACACATTACTACCTTGGCATTACATCTGGATGTGGCAAAGCTGTACAATAGTCAATTATCATATTTGTTTATGTATTGCAAACAAAAAATGTATTGTGAATAATAAAATAATGTGACATACTATCATTCTAATTCTCTCTCTTTTTTGCCTCCCCCACCCTATCTTTGTTTATTTGTTTATTTATTTATTTCGGTTTTATCATTTCTTAACATTCTGCTGTTTGCATAGCTTGCTTCCAAAAACAAAATGACCAGTAACACCACTGAGGCTCAGCCTGCCACATCTTCACAGATGGCAGCACAGACAAGCAACACTTCAGGTTGAGAACTTGTCTACATTTCCTCCACATCCTCTGCCCTATCTCTTCACCTGTGTCAGGTAGTGCCTCAGATGCTAGTGCAGTGGTACAATCCAGGAGCAGTATGAGTGGACGAGGCAATTTAGTCACCTGGCAGGAGCTGACAGGGTTGATGGAGAATGTAATGGAGAGGGACCTCTGAACCCAAATTGGCAGGGTTAAAAAGGCCATGTGTCAGATTGCAAAAATAATGCCACATCCAGCACTGGCTCAGGCAGCTGACACAGATGACAGTGAAGACAGTTCTGAGGGTAAGGATTAGATCCTCACTGTTCTCAAGATGGGCATAGGTGCACCTCTGATGTCCCCTATCATGGTGTTCTCTAACCTTTTGTGTCCATCACTAGATGTTCCAATGTGACATGCTGATATAATTGCAGAGTGATGTTTTTGCATACTGTTATGGGTTTGAGTACAGCAGTAGGTCAAATTTATTATTTCATGACATTACATATTCCTATTATATAGGTAATTATAAACATCTGTATTTGTCTCTATTAACTACATTTCATTAAGATACCATTTGAATAATGGAGCAAGACATTGTTTGCCAAAACACTGCATCCCCAAAAGGGAGACTTAGTAAGTCAACCTTATCACCCTTATGTTTTAATTTTAATGCTGGTTGCATTCTCCTAACCCTCCTTTTTCCCTGTATCCACTTTATTGTAAAGAGCGTGACTACTTAATAATAAGGTAATAAGCAAGACTAACAAGAGTCCTATTTGTCCCACAAAAATATTGTTGCTATTCTCTCGCCATTTGTCACTGCGTCTCTGTTCACCCCTTTTACTTCAATAAGTTGTGACTGTCCTTCACTTGTGTTATTTAAAGGGTGTGAAGTAGTAATTTGTTTGTGGCATGATGAGATAATGCTTGCATATATAGACTGATTTTTGACTAATTTGAAAGGTTCTGATCCAACCATTAGTTAAGTATTACTGCCGGTTTTTGTCACACTAATTTATGTGCACCTGCTGGCTAAACATTGTTATGAGGTACCATTATCCTTCTTATGTCATACGCTAATTTGTCTCTGCCTACATCTCATTCTGTCTAGGAATTTTCTCCCTTTTGTGTTATTAGTCTTCAGCCTCTGCATTTGCACAATGTCTGGAGCCAAGCAACAACTGCAACTCAGGCTAAATGGAAGTACACAGCTTCCAGGAAAATCTTCTGAGCTTTTGCCTTCAGCTGCATTACTCTGGTGCCCTTTGGGCTGCTGTGCTTAGCTACACAAAGTCAGTTTAATCTACTTTTCAAAAAGATGAAGAGTCAAATGTACAGCTTACAGTTGTCAATAGGAAAATGAAGATGAATACACACATTTTCATTTTCTGCAAGCTGCTGTCACATGGGAACTTTGTGTTTAGATAAAACTCAATTATTAATTTTTTTCTTGGAATGCTATCAAGGTTCAAATCCAGAGGTATGCAAAAATGTGAATGTGTTGCATGACTTCTGTGGCGGTACATGTTGACTACACCTTTCCTTAACACATCGTTATCCTGTTGCTATATTAATGTGCCTGCACCTGTCTTGTACTGATCATGTCTGAATAATTATGCTAATAAACTAAACAGCAACATAGCAGAAGTATGTGCTGAAATGAAACATGCACAATTGTGTTATTTGTATTGTGTATTCCAGTCATTAATTGTCCACCTCTTCCCACCACTTCTGTGTCACCCAGTAAATCTCATTATTCATGTTTCCAGATGCCATGTTTCCATCAACAATAATGTTTGGTCCACTCTATGTTTCATATTACACCTGTAGCATTCATATAAGGATTGACTAAATGTAACTGAAATGACAAATGTGTAAATCATTACACATGAAAGATCATAACACATATCTGTTCTGTATTCCAGCAAATTCACATATTGTTGTATGCATATAATGTTTTTATGCCTGAATGTCGGACTAATGTTAATTCCCATTCTAAGTTCAAAACCTCAAGATATGAATATCAAGTTTCACAGAAGTATAATAAATGTATCACCTGAATGAGCTGATATCCAAATATTTTTTGTTAAATCAGTTCCAGCAGTATGCTATCGGACTTTCATAATAAAATATAAAATTGTATAATCAGATTGTTGCTAATATATCCATATTGCAAATTGTTTTATTCTGCTTTTACTTTAAAAAATGAAGCCAAAAGAATATTATTTACATCAATCAAAAACAAAAAAAAAATTAAATTAAAATAAGTGAATAAAACCATCTTGCAAACACAAATGTTGCCACAATAAATTTATATTCCTTTCCGAAACTTATTTTCAGAAATGTTGTTCATGAAATGACTGCACAGCCTTTCAACACAGAATTAATGTAAAAAGGGAATAAGGCCTCTATGCAATCAGCAAAAGACAACGACGACTATGCCTTCTGACACCAGCCACCCTGGTTAGACGAAGGACTGGGAAATGACACAAAAAGGTGTTAAAAAACAGGAAGGGCATAGGGTATAGTGCTGGCCTGGTCAGATGCTAGGCAGTCATAGAGGACAAGAAACTCAGGTATAACTCTCTTCGATAGTCAATGTTATGAGACAGCTGTTCCTCTTGTGGCCTAATAAGTAGGGTGACCAAGCCATATGACACCATCAGCTGCATCACAAAACACTTCATGTACTTGAGGTGGTCATCCAGTTGCCACTGCACTTCTGTTACCACCGGCAGCTGGAACCAATGTTGCATACCCAGGGCTAGCTCTTCTGTAACCCTCAGAGTGGAGAATCCTTTGACAACTCCTGAGAAGCAGCCACAGACAGAGCCAGAGACCTCGCCAGTTCACAAACTGCAAAGGAACCATTTTGCTCATGTTAAGAGGCAAATCTGATGGTCAGTGGTGATCCAATAGTAGAAGCTTCAGTTGGGACAGACCAAGCTGAGTGTAGCCTCACCTCCTTACCCACAAATTGACCTGTGGAAAGATGAGACAATGAAAAATATGATTATAAATACAGGCTAGCAGAATAATCATACTTGTTCAATAGAATGGTACTGATTCTGCACACACCTGGCTGCCAGGATGAATGCTCTAACATTCTATGACATCAAACATGTGAATGTCATGCTTCTTCCCTGCTAGAATATAAAGCATGCTCTCTTATGTACATGTGTAGAACAGGTAAAAAACCTGAGCAGAAAAGTAAAGAAGAAAAATGCTTACAGTTGAACTCTGGCTATATTCTGTAATCTCTGTCTACTGCCATCAAGAGAGGCCTGGGTTGTGCTTTCTCAGGTCACTGTTGCAACACCAGCCCTGCTTAACAGACTGGGTGATATCAGTGGAATCAATCAAGGTTCTGGCAAACTTATGCCAGGTATCCATTTTCTTTAAGAGCTCATCATAATGCCTTTGCTGGCACTCCTTGAAGTCTGTATACAGGAAGGAAAACAAAAGTGTACTCTCCCTCACAGACCATACTGAAACTTTGCATTCCACAGAGACAGAGATAGCCATGGCCTCTCACTTATGCACCAAAAATAAAAAAATGCCATGTAGGTAAACTATCACTGATTTTTAATAAACAGATTAAGTGCTTTCTTCAACATATAAGTCTGAAAAATTCAAAAATTTATGTGAGCAAAGCACTAAATATGTTTATTAAATTTGTTTATTATTTTTTACGGAAATTTTTTTAAGCTCCTGGTGTGATTTCATTACTCACTCGTGTACACTTGATGAATAAAGCAGTGGCCCAGTACACACAGACATGTTTGCAGGCCACGTGAGATGGAATGTAAGCACTTTGCTGAGGCAGCACTATTACTACGTAATACTGTACTGTGGACCTAGGGGCAAGTACATGCTGTACAAATGAGAATACTGGTTAAATGTTTTATTGTCATCAGAAAGTCATGGCTCATGACAACATTTCTGGACTGTAGAAAGTGCTATGGCAGTGATTTAGAAATAGTGCCAATAAGAAGCCTTATTAGCATAACCACTGCGCCAACTGTCCTTTTTTAGTACAATTTAAAGTGGGAGAACCATTTTCTGCAAACCTACTTAATGCTGTTCAACTGTAGAGCACAGGAATTTCAACACAAAGTCTGCAGATTGCAGGTTTACAAAGTTAAGGAAGAGTTTACAGAGTTTAAGGAGTCCCACCTTGTAATGCACCTCAGCAAGAGGAACAAACTCTCTGGTGGGTGTCTGTCCCACTAAGACAGATGTTGTGATTGATTTGCATGTAAATGGAAACAGAGACCACTGGCATGGCACTTTGCCATCTGTCTTGTATCTCAAACATCAACTTTATGCAATGAAAACATTCTAACAGATATGCTGCAGGGGAGTTGGGCTTCTAAGGCCACATGCTGATTCATGACTACAGTATGTAATGAGGGAGGGGTCCCTGTACAGTGCATAGGAGTATAATTAGTCGAAGGAGTTGATGGATTGGCTGAAAAGTAAGCCTCGGGGATCTGCACTGATGGAGATATCCTAAAGAGACATGCTAAGAAATGGAGTAAAAATGTGTATTAAACACAATGTGTAAATGTTTTTATTACGGTCCTTGCCATCTTGCTTTTATCACCATTTTACCTGCATCATTAAGCATGTAGTTCCATCATATCATATGCTCAATTAAGAAAACTCCTACCTATTCATACTGAAAATAAATGAAACTTATATCACTGCATGGTCAAAATACAAAATGACCCTCACAAACAATGCTCCCCAAAAATCAAGAAATCGGAAAGTAATTTCTAGCAGGTTTACTAGATGTTGCTACAACTTATACCTTGCAAATTTTTCCATTTGCATCTTTGGATGCAAACCAAATAAATTATGGTGAGAAATTAAGTTTGTCTATTGGAAGAGATCGGGTGGCATGCATCAAGGTTTATTTAGAGATAAAATAGGATTCCTGGAATTAGAATTACCAAGATACTTTAAGTAAGGCTAATATATCCCTCTTGAATAAGGGCTTGGCTCAAGTAAAACATTTGCAAGTAACAGTAGTATTTACCGGCATGTATTATACCAGGGACAAGTAACAGGCATATGTTATACTAGAGATAAGACCATTACCATACACACAGATTCATCTAATCATCTCCAGTGTAAAAATGAAGACGAAAATGATTGATCCTAGTAAACAAGTGAGAAAAATAGAAAATTCAACATACATTAATACATATTCAAATTTATACAGACGTGTCCAGCTTGACTCTGAAGATTAAAATAATCAGTTAATTTTATTGTTTGCAGATTATCAAGTACAAGATATTTTCTTTGTAAATACCATAGTATTGCTTTCCCACTTCCATCCTCCAAGTTACCAACTGGGTGAAGTTTTCTGTCTTTAATTGTCTTCTATCATTTGACTTGCACATAGACATATTCATTAGTATCGGTAGTGTCAGATTGATCATGCCCTTCATAAGATGATTTATATGTTTTGTTTGAAGAATATCTCAGTGTAATTCAAAGACAATGGTTCCAACACTGAGCACTGCAGACTCATATGCAGTCATTGTAAAATTGTACTCACAATTGTTCTATAGTTTCCTCAATTTGTAACTGGTTATTCATACAATATTCAGATTTTTAACAATTTATGACATTATAATAATTTATAATGTTATATTTTAACCAAAATTGCTGAAACCATTCAATAAATATCCTAACAACTGATAACAGCTATCTAACAAAATGTTGTGATATATGGTAAGGAAAGCCAGGGAAAGTCATGCAATTTATTGCATGACTGGCATTATCACTCATGCTACTGTTAGTGTTTGTTCATGTGAACCTAAGGGAAAGCAAGCAGTCACAGGACTTTTTAATGACAAATAAAATTAAATGACAGGTGTGAGAAGAAGTGAAAATGTCCCCAATTACAGAAATGATGCAGTAATTACAAAGTTTTCTCAGGTCTATTTTATATATTCGAACGCTTAAATGTTCGAATCACTAAAAATCAAACTTTAGTGATCAAACATTTAAATGTTCGAATATATTAAAAAATTAAAAAAAATAAACAAAAGAAATTAAAACTAAAGGATGTAAGCACCCACGTGGGGGCCTGTGCCCAAAACGCCACCTGCTACTTAAATATACCAACTCTAGGATCGAGCTACAGTGTAGGGAATGGGAGATTTTCCATTTCCGCACTGTAGCACACTGAAGTGCAATCTCAGAGTTGGTATATTTAAGTAGCGGGGGGTGTGGGGGGGTGCAGGGGGCCTTGCCCCCTGCTTAAACCCTTTACTTTTACCTTTTTTTTGTTAAATATTAATTTTTAATATATTCAAACACTTAAATGTTCGATCACAAAAGTTCGATCTTTAGTGATTCAAACATTTAAGCATTTGAATATATAAAATAGACCAATTTTCTCTACATGGCTGATTTTCCCTGCTATTATTTGTTCATCCCAAATGTTAATTTAAATATACAATAAATTTATAACTTGGTTGTTTAACATGCTGAATGTGTGTAATGGAGCTAAATTAATGGATTCTATGCAAGTTTAAGAGACATAACTTTGTGTTCATAAATGTAAAGGAACATAAATGAGCACCTTTACTAGCAACTATTTTCATGCATGTTAAGATGTTTACACAGTTTTTGACAATTTATGTTCTTTTCTTTTAAGGAGTTTTGGAATTAAATCCTGCTAAATGTATTGCAGGTGTAGTAGTTTGCTAACTGATTTGAAAATCAACTTTACCTCAAAACCATGTAATTAGATTTCCACTATAGTCTTTCCAAGATGGAGTACTTGCGTGATTGTCTAACATATATGCAGGACAATACTTGTGATATTTAAAGACATTGAAGTGTTACTCTGTAAAGTTTAATCAGAAATGCATTTAAGGAAAACTCAAAATGAAAACCCCTACACAACAAACTATTAGAGGTTGGTTGTATTTGCTACTGAAGTCTTCAGATACCCAAATATTTTGTAAAATATTGTAGCACTTTTTGATAACAATGATCCATACTTTCTAGTGTCCTTGCTCGTGCATTATTATGTTTAATTTAAAAGTACTTTTGACACAGCAGATAACAAGTCAAAATTCATAATGCTTATACAACTTCCAGTTCAGTCAAGTCTAAATGATAATGTGTTTCACAGTGAAAAATCAGAAGTAAACCATTTATAACCAACATTTAAAAAGACTTTTGGAATCTTAACACCCTTTTGAAATACTTCTTATTTTACAGCATGTTCTTTTGTCCATCTGTGACTAAGGTGTCCCTTTACCTATAAGGAACTACTTTATTTTGACTCCTTGTCCACTTTGCTTATCGCAGATAGTTTCTTTCAAAAGCCAGTGCATCTAAGAAACAGATGTTTTGTATAGGTATGCAATGAAAGTTTAAACAAGATGCTGTCTTTTAGTTTTGTACAACTTACATTATATTTTATGACATATTTTAGAGAAGGTATTATTATTTTTAATATCGTTATTACTCACACAATTTTCTTAAAGTCCTAAATATAAACATCATTTTATTACAGGGGAATATTCCAAGACAGCAAAATGCAGCCATTTTTAAATGAATTATAAATGACTGCCATTTTTTTCACAGTGGCAGATATAGCTATTTTAGTGTGCTTCCGTTAGTAATATGATTACTGTGTGCTGTAAATATGTAGAAAATGCTCTGCTGTGAAGGCAATTACTGCAACCCGAAACTGCTGATCAGATTTTCCATTCTGTAATGGGATCTCAAGAGCAAAAATAATAGGTCTATATGTTAAACTTATTTCTGCCTCATTTAAAATATGACCTGGAACAGACCTGTTTTAGCAAAGATACATTTGAATTGTATGGAAAACATTGTACATCACAAAATGTTTGCTTGTTGCATGCTAAAAAATCTTTATTTGTTATTTTTTTATTTATTTGATTTTGTTTAACTGCATGATTAATCCATTTTTTTGGGGGGAAAGGCTCCTTTGTGAATAAATAAAAAATATAGACATTATCATATAGTCTAAGACAAAAAAATGTATTATGCTGTGATACATAGGAATATACATATTATAATATAAAACAAGACATACAAACCTAACTGGGAAGATCAGTGACCTGCAGGGACCTTTTCCAGACTCATCCCAGGAGCACTGATTGGTTAAACAATTTGCACAAAGTCACACAGGAGGCAATGCTAGGCTGAGAGAATCAAACCCTGGGCAAAGGATGCAGGATGGCCACAGCTCATAACCATAATTCTCTATGCTAATATTCATTCTGAGAGATAAAATCTGCCTTTGGAAAATAATTACTGATATACTTTGCAACCTCATTTTCAGGCAACATGCTTGCTTGCCATTGAGATGTGCATCATTGTACTGTAAAGAAAATTCACAAATGATTTTTACCACTGTGTCTATTATGGGACTGTTGAATGGATTTAAAATATTTCACTTTTTCTTGTAAGTTGTTGGCTGTACTGTCTCAAAGAACTGATAATACCTCATGGTTTATTATGTGCTGATAAAAAGCAAATGTCTATCAGGGTGTCTGTCTACCATCCTACCTATGAAAATCACGCTTTTTATAAGACTTTGTGCAATATATTAAAACTTGAAAAAGTTATAGTAAGATGCTAAATTTCATTTTAATTCTCAAACTTCTATCTGAAGCCTTCGCTGCATGTAAAACGTACACTGACATTAATTGCACTGATGTATGAATTAAATTTGCTTCCTGTTTTCTCTGCCATCTGTGAATGCCTTTGTCATTTATGGCATGAATACGTTTTAATGATGCATTATCTGACTTCATTCATCCTAATTGTGTATGGAATACTAGCTGGGGTATGGAATACAAGGCTTCATAATTCTAAAAATGTTTATGACACTCTGAATTCTGTATTCTGTAACCTGCTTTTCTCATACTTATCTTATTCCTTGATAGATTTAGTCTGCATGAAAATATTTAATAGATTTATAAATTCATAAGCTCACAGAGTTTACAAGGCAGAGATGGTGCATAACCCATAATCACATTGCCATTGCTGACTCTTAGAATATCTCATGCCTTCAGGAGGGCAAACTATGTTAGGGCCAGGATTTATTTACATGATCCAATTTAATTATCAAGATTCATCTTTAAAAAAAATTAAAGTTTTACTCTGTAATATATATAACAGTAGATTATTCTAGAGAAGGGAGGAATGGACTTGTAGGTTCATAGCTTTAGACTAGACTTTTAAACAGATGGATCATTTGTAGTCTACTCTCAAGATCCCAGTTCATCAGTATCTGACAATATGAATATAACTACCAGCTATTGTTTTCATTTTTTCTCAGTGAAAGTTTAAAGGTCCTGACCAAGGATGAATCTATGGTTTTCCATCCAGTCTCCCTGGCTGTAGTTAAAGGTGGCCTAAGAGAAGTCTATTCTATAAAAGAAGGATTCTTGAAAAATTTTTAATAAAGCATCTGCATAGACTTGAGAGCAATTAGGGCTAGTGATAGAGAAAAAAGATACTAGCTGGACAAGGAGGGAACTGACTATGAAATTAATACTCTCTTATGTACCCAAAATAGTGATTGCAAGAGAATAGAAAACCTCACATGAGATAGAGATTGGGGAATATACATATCAGATATTTAAAATCAATTTAAACAGTTGAACTTTGGTATAACTATATGTAATGGAGAAGAATCCTGAAAGTTAGATCTTGATAAATTTCTACTGGAACCTGAATAGGTCCAGAAGTCATAAGTAATGTGAATAGAATCTTGCTCTGTCTGTCTATCCATTGTTGACAAGATTAGCCTGACTAGGACACTTTTCAGTGGAGACCTGAAGTGGCATTTCTACAACTGGTGGAAATTCTGCCAGGGGATTGGGGAACTTCTCATATTTGAAGTTATTGCAAATAGATCCCATTTTGCAGGACAACTTCCTGTTTCCACTCCAAGAGCAGAGGCAGCCTAGAGAAACTGGGAGGCAGATGGAGTGAGAAGGAGATAATGGAGTGGTGAGAGAAATGGAGGAGTAAACAAATACAGAGTCTGGAGAATGTGTGCATGATTCAGAGGAGCTGTTTCAAAGAAATCTGTTTGATAGAGATGAGTCAGCAAATCATGGATGCCTAATTACAATCCTCCAGGATGATTTACTTAAAGAAATTGTGATGCAGAGTGAGCCAGAAAATGAAGAAGATGTTTCATGGGATGACATTATGGAGAGAAGAAAAAAAAAGGAGAATACAGAGACAATCCTGAAGAACAGTGGTGAGATAGAAAAGAAAACATATGCAGAGAAAGTAAAAGAAGCCAATAGGGGAATAGCAAAAAAAAAGCAGATGTAAATGAAAAGCAGAGGTATGTGGTAAGAACTGAAAGTAAAGAAGATAAAAAAGAGACAGGTGTGAAGTGTGGGGCAATTTAATAACCCCTTTGTGTGTAAAAGCACATGATATAAGAACATTTATTCTTATTAACAAGATACCTTGTGACATTATACTTGAGATTGTTTTGTCAATGGATTTTTTTTTTTTTTTTGGAGAAAATGAAAAATAGACTGTATCCCATGGAATCTTTATGTGGTAAAAGCATTTAACAGGGAACGAAAATTCATGTACAATTTTTAACAGAGGTGGAAAGAGATTTTGAAAGGACATTTGAAAACTATGTAAAGAAATACAAAACTTTATGACAAAAGGGGTTTATGGACTGATGGATGGGATTGTAATATTGTGTTAAAAATAGAAAAATAAAAAATATACCAAGCATGATAAATGTAAAGGGGAACAGGGTTGTCATAAAATACTGGAGACAACCAAAACATGTTTTGTTCTTTCTTTTTTTTTCATCAAAAGGAGTACATTAGAAAAGTAACTATGATAAAATAAAATGTTATATTTGTAGAGAACTGCAATAAATGTGAGTTAATCTGTTATAAATGTAAAAGAACTGGAAATTTATGGATGGACTGCAAAAATGAAAATAAGACAAAGGAAAAATAGAGAAGAAAATGAATAAAGAGACAACATTTTAGAAGTTGTAGAAATAGAAGAAAAAATAGATGAGAAAAAATAATAAAGGGAAAATAAAAGAAGGTACTGAAATAAGTAATGAAGTAGACATAAATTGGGAGGTAGTAAAATTTAAAAAATCTACTAGTAAAAGGGTACAAGACAGAAAATAAAATTTTAAAAGGATAACTACAAAAGAAAAAAGGAACTGGATGAAAAAGAATACATATAGCTTATGAGTGGGGGTTGGTGTAGCGGTTAAGGTGTTTGATGCACAAGCACAAGGTGCAGTGCTTGATTCTCACCATTAAGAAAGTTACCTTAGTCATTAGTTATGAACTTTTGAAACCATGCGTCTAAGGAACATAAAAAATGTAGAGTGCTTTTGGTAGAGATCAACAGTATTAAGAATATAATAGGAAGAGTAGGGATTTTGGAGTGATGTAATACATGTAATGTAGATGTAATTATATTAGAAGACACAGGATATTTAACAAATTTAGAAAGTTTTCAAAAAAACTATGGGAAGACAAGATAATCTGGAATTTGTAAAATGCGAGATGTTCTGGAATAGTCATATTCTGTAGAAATACAGTAAAGATATTAAATGTACTGGCCAGTATAGATTTAAAATTGAAAGAGCAAGTATATAGAATTATAACATTATATGCTTGTACTAATTATAAAGAAATGGAAACCTTATTTCATCAGATTTTAGACTATGTAGGGACAAATATGAATATTATAATAACAAGAGACTTTGTAATTTAATAGGCACACATAAAAATAAATTAAATTATATAATATAATAAAAATGTTAGAAGTTATTAGATTCTTATAAGATGTGGTTAAGTTAAAGTTTCTGTGCAATAAAGAAGGGGAGGTAGTTAAAATATGATTTTCTGATAATCTTGCAATGTGGATAGAGATAAAGGACAACAAGGAATATATGAAAAATAGGTAAAGGAATAAAAAGGATAAATGAGAAAGCATGGAAGAAAATATGTAAGAGTGGTACAGGATAAGTACGAGGGTAGTGTGACAGCGGTGAGGTCTGCGGTGGGAGTGACAGATGCATTTAAGGTGGAGGTTGGGTTACATCAAGGATCAGCTCTGAGCCTTTCCTTATTTGCAATGGTGATGGACAGGTTGACAGACGAGATCAGGCAGGAGTCCCCGTGGCCTATGATGTTTGCAGATGACATTGTGATCTGTAGTGAGAGTAGGGAACAGGTGAAGGAAAAACTGGAGAGATGGGGATATGCTCTAGAGAGAAGAGGAATGAAGGTCAGCAGGACTAAGACAGAATATATGTGTGTGAATGAGAGGGAGGATAGAGGAATGGTGAGGATGCAAGGAGTAGAGGTGGCGAAGGTGAATGAGTTTAAATACTTGGGGTCAATAGTTCAGAGTAATGATGAGTGTGGAAGAGAGGTGAAGAAGAGAGTACAGGCAGGATGGAGTGGGTGGAGAAGAGTGTCAGGAGTGATTTGTGACAGAGGAGTACCTGTAAGAGTGAAAGGGAAGGTCTACAAGAGGGTAATGAGACCAGCTATGTTATATGGGTTGGAGACTGTGGCATTGACAAAAAGGCAGGAGTTTGAGCTGGATGTGGCAGAAATAAAGATGTTAAAATTTGCACTGGGTGTGACGAGGGTGGACAGGATTAGGAATAAGTATATTAGAGGGTCAGTCCAGGTTGGAAGGTTTGGAGACAAAGCCATAGAGGCACAATTATGTTGATTTCGACATGTGCTGAGGAGGGATGCTGAGTATATTGTGAAAAATATGCTAAGGATGAAGTTACCAGGTAACAGGAAAAGAGGAAGGCCTAAGATTAGGTTTATGGATGTGGTGAGAGGGGACATGCAGGTGGTTGGTGTGACAGAGCAAAATGCAGAGGACAGGAAGAAATGGAAACAGGTGATCTGCTGCAGTGACCCCTAATGGGAACAGCTGAAAGAAGATGATGATGGAAGAAATAAGGAAATACATTAGTTATACAGTTATGGAAAGCTCATATTACAATGAGAAAATTTTCTAAAAATGCGTCTGAAAGATGGATGAAATTACAGAAAAATATCATTTTTTACAGTGGCAATTTGATGTAAAAAAAAGTACAGAAAGAAAATATAAAACAGCATATAGGGATGCTGTGGAAGATTTAGAACATAATGATAGAAAGTTCTTTGACAAAAAAAGAAAATTATATGTAAGAAATCAAGAAAAATACACAAATTTCTACATAAGCAAAGATATATTTGCAAGGAAAAACTGAAGAAATATTGAGTTACTTAAGCAGATTAGTAAAGGAAGGTTTGAGTGCAATGAGAGAAATTTAAATGTAAAAGGAGAAATAAAACAAACTCAGAAAAAGATTATGAATACTGTAGTACAGTATGTACTAAAAATGTTTAAAGAAAAAAGAAGGTAGTAAAAAGATGGAAAGTAAAAATGTTAACAGAAAAAGAGAATAAACAGTTGGAAAAGGAGATTTCTTTAAATTAACTAGATAAAGTGTTAGGGCAGGTAAATATAGATTCAGCTGCAAAATGAGAGGGAGTAGAGCATGAAATGGATAAAAAAATTAAGGAAGTGGCGACTTTTTTAAGCATTTTGAATGAATAGTTAAATGAAGGTTTTATGTATAAAGAATTATATGAATCAAGTATTAACGACACTGAGACTGTGTAATGTGAAATTCTCTACTTGCCTGTGGGTTAAAGCGCACTTTGTTGACAATGCTTATATATTGCAGGAATTGCATTGTTTCTACTGTTTCCTATTACTGGATCTAGTATTAAACTACTCTGTGACTTAGATAAGTAATTGCAGTAAACTGGAAGATTTTTCTTTTTAACTGTTCTGCAGGGATTTTTATACCTAGTTTAGTAAGGACTTGCTCATGATGTATTGATGCTTAGTTTTGTATATGTTCACTGCTGGCTAATCTGTACTTCTCATAATCTGTAAATTATGCATTATCCATAACTACTTCATTTTATAAATGCCTTCCTCTCTATTTTCCCCAGCTTTTTAACTCTCTTCTCCTAAACTCACTTTGCCTACTGGCCCAGCCCTCCTGGAGATCCAAGGCCAATCTTGGGATAGCAAGTCTCACCCTGATTGCCTGACTCCCTATAGGGATGGTCTCTTTCTCCCAGAAGAGAGAGTTAAAGGATCCAAGAAAGTATGCAACATGCTATTATCCCTACTGCAATTCTGCTTCTGAAATTGTTATATCACTTACCTGGTGCTTGTAAGGGACACGGCTAGAATAGCCTGCAGCCATACACTTCTCACTGTGGACTCCCTTTATACCTACCTCATCCCTGGTTCCTTTTTTGCCTATAACATACCTATACCAGAGCTACCTCCCTTCCAACTCCTATCAATCTGCTTTAGTCGTCCCTCTCTTTACAAAACCAGGTTCTGTCCACTAGGTGGCAGTGTCTACCCATCTTTAACCCCTTTTTCCCATACTCCTTCCCACACACTATAAGTTTACAGATTAATAGGCCTCTCTCTCTTAACTGCTAAGTATCAGTTCTACCCTTCTCCACCTCTGGTCTCTGTCTTCTCCATTCCCTTGTACTGCACTAGAATCCCAATAACCACCCTGCTTACCTTCCTCTGTACTTACCTTCACCTGACTGATTGTTTCTCACACTGCTTCTGCTGCCTACCTTCCTTGGGTGTA
Source organism: Protopterus annectens (assembly GCF_019279795.1). NCBI lineage: Eukaryota > Metazoa > Chordata > Ceratodontiformes > Protopteridae > Protopterus > Protopterus annectens. The sequence goes on along the minus strand of NC_056745.1, from coordinate 1,536,171,355 downwards.
TCCCGCTCCGTTCGCCCTGCAGGCTCACTCCGCTCCCCTACCCTACTCCCAAATCCCACCCACCCCAATACATCTATATTTATACTCACCTAACCACTCCTACTTCCTCTCTATCTATTACACCCCTCCCCTTACACCACCACCCCTCCCCTAGCACCACCATTCTCTTCCTACCCCCTCCCACTATAATCCATCTCCTCACACTTCCCTTCATATTTAAAAACACTATATCTATTTCTAACCCTTTCCCCACACTACATAATATACCCTATCAAACCTCAACATGCTTAAAAAACTTATATCATTCTCAATCCAACTACTACTACTTCTAAACCTTATTTATATTCACTACCTTACCCAGCCCAACTCCACAAATTACACACCATTACCTCATACAACCAGCTCACTCCCTTCAACTCACTTGCACTCATTTGTCTCAATCACCCCTGGACTGTATCCCATTAACATCCATCTATTTTTCATTACAAACTATGCTCTAATAATAAACACTCTAGCACCTCTCTAACCTCAAAAATACATACAAATCTGACAATATACAACATACAAAAAAGGCAATCTAAACACCTCATCATAATCCAACACCTAACAAACATACTTGTATCTGGAGATATACACCCTAACCCAGGCCCAAACACCACTACCCCTACATCTAAGTCCATCATATTAGCTTCTTTAAATGCCCAAAGTATAGCCAACAAAATCCACAACCTCCATGCCTGGCTTCTCCACTACAAACCTGAAATCTTAGCTATCTCTGAAACCTGGTTAAAACCTCATATAAAAGATACTGAAATAGTACCACCAAACTACTCTATTATCAGAAAAGACAGGACACACAAAAAGGGCGGTGGAGTAGCCATAGTCTACTCATCCACCCTATCCATTATTCCCTATAACAAACCCATTCCTCAGTTCTCAAATGCAGAATTAGTATTAACCCTATTTCAAATAAATAAACACAAACACATCTGCATAGTCTCACTATACATCCCCCCAGGAGACAATATCTCAGTACTTGAAGATATCCTATCCTGGCTTTCTACCAATATCAGTAATGTAACTATTATTATGGGAGACACAAATGTTAACTGGACTTCCATTCATTCCCCTACACACCCCTTAAACATCAACCTATATAACTACTCTCAGCTCATCAACCTCACTACCAGACCCTCTAAAGACTTCTCCAGTGGTAGTACCCTAGACTGGATGTTAGTCTCTCACCCCCACTACTACACTGATAGTGGAATCCTTCCTGATTACCTCAGTGACCACCTTCCCATCTTTACCAGACGTCTTCCATCTCCATTACAAGCAACTCCTAATTACATCACCACTCGCAACCTAACAAACTTCAACCCAGTAATCTTCTCTGACTCCCTAAAATCAATAAATTGGAATCCCCTAAAAACTCTACCCCTGGACAATGCTGTTTCACATTTCAATACAACTTTCCTAAAACTGCTGGATAGTTTTGCCCCCTTACAAACCAAAAGAGTAAGAAGCAATACCGCCCCCTGGCTAACAAAAAACACTCTAACTACCATGCGTCTCAGAGACAAAACCTGGGCACATTACCAAAGAGACAAAGCTCTCACCTCCCTTCAAGAATTCAAAACACTTCGTAAAACAGTTAAAAAGCTTATTACAACAGATAGACAGAATTACTTCACCTTACTCCAAAACAACCATAAAATCAATCCCAAAAAATTCTAGAAAGGCATCACTACCCTCACAAAACCTGGTTCAAGAGAAAACCCAACCCCAGACCCTAATGCATTAGATATAGATCTGGCTACCCAATTGAACTTTTTTTTCATAGACTATTTTGAAACTAACCACATCCTTCTCTAACAACAACTCACCCCCTACTTCTGCATCCATCCCCTTACCACCTCCCTCATCTCCTATCTCTCAACTCCCACCTTTCTCCCTAAAACCCGTTCCTACTTCTACCATCAAAAAATTCCTACAAAAACTCAAACCATGCACCAATGCCCCTGATAACATTCCTTCCTCCTTCCTCAGCATAGCTGCCAAAGCCATTGCCTTCCCCATCAGCATCCCAATCAATTGCTCTATCCAAGAAGGTCTTGTACCTACACTCTGGAAAAAGGCTTTCATCATTCCCTTACACAAAGGAGGCAATAATAACAATAATACTAACTTTTGTCCCATTGCCATCCTCTCTCCTATATCAAAACTCCTTGAGAAATGTATCCATCTTCAACTCCTTTCTTATCGCTTAGACAATAACTTATTAACTTCCACACAACACGGATTCAGACCCAATCACAGCACCATGACCGCCCTCCTTGCCTTCCTGGAAACTAAATATAGCCAAAGAATCTGGCTGTACTGTATCTACCCTCTTTCTGGACCTCTCTAAGGCTTTTGATACCATCTCTCACAATGTTCTCCTAACTAAACTATCTAACCTAAACCTATCCCCTTCCTCTCTCAATTGGTTTAACAGCTATCTCTCCAACAGGCAACAAGCTGTCAAATGGAAAAGAGTCATCTCCTCCTACCTCAACACACCCACTGGTGTTCCCCAAGGTTCCATTTTAGGTCCCCTCCTCTTCAATATATTCATAAATGATTTCTTTCACTCAATTCCTCATGCTAAACTTATTCAATATGCAGATGATTCTACAATTATCTGTACAGCCACATCCATTCCCACTCTCTTAAAACTGACCCAAGAAGCCTTTTCTACCACAGAACAGTGGATGAAGGACAATCATCTAGCACTCAATGCATCAAAAACCAAACTTATGGTATTTACCCCCTGAAAAACCAACACCATTAATAAAAAAACTTTTCTCCATCACTAGCCAGAATAATACACCTCTTGAACTAGTATCCGAAACCAAGCTACTAGGAGTCCAGATTGATGACTAGCTCAAATTCAAGAGCCATCTACAACTAAACATAAAAAAACTCACCAAAAACTTGGCATGCTCTACCAACACAATCAATTTCTCACTACATCTACTAAGCTCAGTCTAGCTACTACATTTCTCATCCCTTCCCTCCTTTATGGAGCCCCTCTCCTAATAAACCTACAATCAGCTATCAAAACAAAACTGTCCTCCTGTTATAATAAAATTGCCAAATTTGCCACTAGCCACAAATCATCTACCCATCACTGTGCATCTCTCCACAAAATTAACTGGCTAGAGCTTCCCAACTATCTCTCCTATACTCAGCTCACTTTTACTCACAAACTCATCTTTCATCCCTCCCTCTGTCCCTCCCTCAGTTCTACCTTTAAAATGCACCTGCCACAAAGACTCCTAAAATCCAATAACCAAAACCTTATTGAGCTGTACAAACCCCTTCACTCTCTGGGACAAAACCTCCTGTCCTTTAACCTGGCACGCATATGGAACTCCCTTCCTCCCTCCATTCGTGCCACCACCAACCTCCCTGTTTTTAAAAAATCACTTCATTCACATCTAACATCCTCATGGGAATGCTCCTGCTCCCACCCCTCATAGCCTATTCTCCATTTCCTACAAGCAACTACTCCATATATTAAGAGACACTAAATAATAAGCCAACTGTAATAACATCTTATAATTCCCTAAGCATACAACTCCATTTGAGAAACTATATATTCACTACAGCAATTCTTTGTTTTTTTCCTTACAAGATTTAACCAAAAAAATGTTTTCCTGCACCTGCTTAATTCTTAGCTTTCAACCAATGAAACCTATCATGGCATTGTAACTGCTTAATCTTTGCTATGTCTAGAAGCTACAAATAACTGAAATTGTAAACTTCTGTAAACTTTTTAATCTTTGTTTGGTCTTGAAGGTACAAATGACTGAAACTGTAAACTTTTGTCACAATTGTTCTGTAGTTTAGTCTTTAAACTACAAATGATTGAAATTGTAAACTGTAATCTTTGTTTTGGAGCTTTTCTCCCCAGGACTCCATTAAAAATGGGTTCTTCTTGGCCCAATGGACTATCCTAGTAAACCAACTACAAAATAAATAAAATAAATAAATGTAGTGGAATACTTAAAGTCATATAGAACACGGAAAATGTATTTATTTATTTTTATTTTATTTTACATTTGTTGACCGGGATAGTCCGACTGGATGCATGTCCATTTTCAGTGGAGGCCCGGGGAGAAAAGCTCCAAGGGAAAGCAGATACAGCATTACATAATACCAGCATTACATATTACAAACAGACTATTTACAGAGATTACATAAGTAAGCAAGTTAAACAAGTTCCACAGGTTAGATTTAATCCTGAGTGCAAGTCAGGATTAAATTAAATTACACAGTAAACTGGTTAACAGATTTTTACACATTCTAGAGAGAGTTAGCCAGGCTTGATACATTGACATAGCCAGTTAAGTGACAAATGTTGTTTGAGTCTAGTTTTAAATTGACCTAAGGTGGAAAGTAAGATAATATCAGCTGGAAGAGTGTTCCGGGATCTACTTAAAGAGTTTGCAAAGAGAGAGTCACCGGCTATGTTATTAATTTTGCTAGTCTGAATTAGTAGTTTGTTAGAGGATCGAAGCAGTCTAGGATTGTTATAGGGGGTGATAATATTTTTAAGTGCAGGAGTATTGTCCTGATTATAGAGACTTTTATAGGCCATAATCAATTGGTTATAATGGATTAGGCTGGGTAGTTCAAGCCACCCAAGCTGATTTAGATTGATGCAATGATGTGTCCTAAAAAGCAGCCCAGTGGCAAACCTGGCAATATAGAAGACAATTAAAAAATGTGACCAATAGCATTGAATAATAATGATTATAAGATCTTTATGAAAACAATACAACACATTTGGAACTAAAATGGAAAATATTATGCAATATAATATATAATATAAAGGTGAATGATTGTCAAGAATTTTTAATGATAGAGAAATTGTGTATATTACAAATAGGAAAACGTGAAAATCTTGATAGGAGACCTTAATAAGGCATTTGACTCAATTTGGACATGAAATCTTATGGGAGATAATGAAATAATATAATATAAGTGAGCAAGTTAGGAAATTATGTATATCAGCACATAATAATAATAATAATAATAATACAGAAAACTACTTGTAAATTGCTGATTAAGTTGAGAGGAACATATGGAGAGTGGTGTAAGGCAGGGATGTCCAATGAGTTGAATACCCTTTCCAAAAATTATGAATGTGATAGCATGTGAACTAAATTACAAAATAAAGTTGGTGGGATATATAACACCCAAAGGGTTAAGAATTACAATTTTTTAACATATACAGATGACATTATAATAATTGCAAAAAACAAAATGTGGATAAAAGATGTAATAATTGACACAAAAGCGGTGACAAGGATGGCTTTAAATAAAGAAAAATGTAAAGGTTTAGGTGTCATAGTAATATAGGGAGTATATATTTTACAGTGAATGAAATTTCTCTGTTAGCTACAAAATGTGGGAATAAACATGGAAGTAGAATTCAATGGGAAAAATAGAAGAAATAAATCAAATAAACCCACCTTTTCTGGAGAATATAAACATTATAAGTCAGGAAAATGGCTTATTTGATAAATTCAGTACGGATGTGAAAAAGAAAATTCTTAGAAGGTGTATTTTTCTTGCCAACACTAGTAGAAAAGGGATTATTGGAGATATTTCTTTTTTCATTTATATGGGGTTCTAGAATAAACCTTGTAAAAAAGAGGAGTTTTGTATGTAACTAAAGAGGAATAAGGTTTACGGTTAATTAACCTAGTGGCACATGGGGCCTATATTATATATTCAAAGCTTCAAAATTTATAACTCATATGTTTGACAACAAATGAGTGAAACTTGAATCTTCGAATACATAATAAAAACGTAAAAAAAGAAACACTTACCTTAATGTTCTGAGCAGGGGGCAAACTCCCCAGCACCTCCCACATCCCCCTACTTAAATATTCCAACTCCAAGACTGCACTTCAGTGCAGAAAAGTGATTTTTTTCCATTCTGTGCATACAGAGCCATTGCCTTTCACCTTCGAACTTTTCAAAGTTCAACCATAATGTGTCGACCATATGATATTTAAACTTTGAAATGTTCAATAATTTAATAGGGACACAAGTATATGCTGCTTCATTAAATTTGGACCAAAGTGTTAAAGTGGATAAATGAAAAAAAGGTGAAATATTAGTAGTAAAATTGCATAAATGTAAGTATGATAAATTGGGGGGTAGGGTAAAATACAGTAAAAGAGACAAGAGTGTATAAATGAAGAAATAAAATATTACCAAGAAAATATTTTTGTGTAAAATAAAGATTGATGCTATAGAAAAAGAAGGAAACATACTGTATAAAAATGTAATGATAAAACAATATAATGTAAAACAAGGGGAAAATCTAACAGACAAAAAAAATTAAAGCTATAAAATTATGTAATAAGAAAGTAAAATGTCAAGATTTTTTTTGTGGAGATTGGTAATAGATAAATTACCAGTAAACGGAAATATGCCATATGAAATGTGATAGAATACTTTTGGATAGTCAAGATGAACCACCTTTAGAGCATGTGTTTTTTAAATGTAAAAGAGTAAAAAAGTTATGGGAAACATTATGTAAAGAAGACTTTTTGAAGATATAAAACAAGTGGATAAAATAAACACGGATATTATAAGAATAGAAGTAAAGAATATGTTAAAAGAATAGATAAGTTATTTTTGTCATATGGGTTACAGAGAATGAAAGAATAAATGAAAGTATGTTTAACGGTAAATGGATTTTTGCAACAATATTAGGTAAAGCCAGATGATGATTATGGCAAAAGGAGTGGGGGTTTAATAGGGATAAAAATTTAGTGTGATAGTAAATGATTATGGTTATGTGTAAATAGGAAAGTATGATTATTATGATTATGTGTAAATATATGTATTTATAGTTCACCATAATATTATTGGATGGCATTAAATCAAACTGGGATAGTCAAAAGGCTAATTGTCCAGTTCACAGAAAGCCGAGCCGAAAATGGTCAACATCACAACAGTGAATGTTGGTGTGCATTCGCTGTTGTGAGGTCAATATTCTGCTTCGAGATAGTTTTATTTTATTTATTTATTTATTTTACATTTGTTTACCGGGCTAGTCTAGCTGGATACATGTCCATTTTCAGTAGAGGCCCGGGGAGAAAAGCTCCAAGAAGAAGGTACAGATAACATAATAGATGCAAAGACAATAAAAATTACTATAGGCTTTACATATATTTGAAATAGAGATAAAAATAAAACAATTGGCTATACATGTAGTTGAAATAGAGAATAAAAATACAACAATTGGCTTTACACACTGTATAAAACAGGCTTTACACACTATAAAAAACAGGCACAGAACTGTACCCATTTCCTCACTGTAGTTTGATCTTGGAGTTTAGATATAGTTGGAATTAACTGGGAGAGAAGGTACACTGGGTAATGTTGACTTTGTCGAATATGGATGGGTTGCATTACCAGTTTTGGTGTTGTGCCTTTTCTATGCTTTTATTTTCTGTATTTTCATTCGATAAAATAATCACTCGATGAAAGTAGTTTCAAGATTATAATAGTAAACCTATGTTTATATATATATATATATATATATATATATATATATATGTATATATGTGTGTGTGTGTGTGTGTGTGTGTGTGTGTGTGTGTGTGTGTGTGTGTGTGTGTGTGTGTGTGTGTGTGTGTGAGTGTGTGTGTGTATGTGTGTCTGTGTGTGTGTGTGTGTGTGTGTGTATAAATATATATATATATATATATATATATATATATATATATATATATATATATATATACATTTAAATAAAGAACTCTCAAAAAATTGAAGAACACAACACCAAGACCAAAAAGCCAAAACATAAAAATACTGAAAGTGGAATACACAGATCCAAAAATAGTGAACTCGAACATGGAAACTGCACATACAAGCCAATAGACCAAACCAGTACTATACAAAACTAAAAACGCAACACTATATACCTGAAAACACAAACAAGAACCCTTTACAACAATAGAAAACAATGAACTTACCTTCCCTCAACAAACTGGACTAACTAAAGCTAATGTAACTGGGGAGCTATGCCTCCCACACCCCCCCCTTACTACATATACCAACTCTGGGATCACAATACAATGCAATGGAGAAAATGATATATACCTTTTCCTTATCTTATTGTACAGCACACACATCCACTGTGGAAGCATATGAAACATCCACCATATTTGCTCCATACTTCCTGTACAAATTTAAAGGGAAATACTGCATTTACAAACATGAACTATGGCTTTCTTATGACATAATCAGTATTACAACACTGGAACTTTAAATTTCAGTCTTCTAACTCTCAATATTTTGAATTTCAGTATTTTGACCTTTGATCTTTTGCATTTTCAGTATCTTCAGGTTTCAGCTTTCTGGTCTGGGTATTGTCGTTTTCAATCTTCTGAAAGTTAAGTATACAAAGGTAGATCAATATCTATATATATATATATATATATATATATATATATATATATATATATATATATATAGATATATATATATATATAGATATATATGTATATATATATATATATATATATATATATATATATATATATATAGATATTTGTATATATATGGGTCGCCTTCAGATAGTTGAACTTTTAAAAGCTCGACTTTCATATGGCCGAGACCATATGATCAAACTTTTTAAAGCTCGGTTGGGCTGAATGGTGATCTCCATAGAGTGTGGAACAGGAAGATTTCCCTTGACCGCAATGTAGTGCAATCTCGGAGTTGGTATATTTAAATAGGAGGAGGTGTGGGGGGGGTGCAGGAGGGCTTGCCCCCCACATTAGCACATTTTAGTTTTTTTTGTTTATTTATTTATTTTTTCACATTTTTGAACATTCAAATGTTTGATCATATGGTCCCGGCCATATGGAAGTCCAACATTTGTATCTTCGCTTATGTGAAGTAGACGTATGTATATATCTATATGTGTGTGTGTATATAGATAGATAGATATGTACATACATATATATATATATATATATATATATATATATACATATATATATATATATATATAGATATATATATAGAGAGAGAGAGAGAGAGATTTGTACATTTGTAAATATGTTGAAAATAAGAGTACTTTTTGTATATAAATAAAGGACCCCTACTCATTTCCATAAATTCTGTAAACTTTTCTACATCTACCTGAGCTTCCACCAACTCAAGCAGATGGGTCCTCGATTTAACCTCTCATTTGAAGGATAGTTATATTAAAATCTTAGCTACATATAAGTAGGTATAAAGTTGTTTATAGATATTAAAAATTTGGTACTGTTGCACTAATATCTGATATAACATGCTGTGATGATCTGAGGTATTGTCAGCCATAATAGGAGAAGTAGGGCAGTGGATGTGTATCATATGCCAGCAGAGCTAGCTGCAATTTTGTAAAGAATTATATGTAATTTGTATATCAAACTGATTTGTACAGATGCTTGTGGTGAAAATGTATTTTTAAAATTGCTTGTGTTAAAAATGTACCAATAGTGGGTACTGACTGCATTGTAACTGACTTAAATGTGTATATTTTATCAGAGGATACTGGAAGAGAAGACATTAATATCAGTCCCAAGTAAATTTGAAAAATAGTTGAAATTAAATTAGGCCATAAAGATTTTATCTTACAGTTCTGGTTGCAGCCAAAGACAAAATGTCTGGTAAAACAAGTACTAGGAAGTCCTATTTATTGTCTTTAGAAGGGAGCTAATTGCTACTCTTGAAGGGTAGATGTTTGAAATTGTTTTATGACTTCCAGACATTTCAGTAGATCTGAGCAATGCTCTATCTGTGTGTATGGTAACACATAGGTGTTAAAATCCTGGCAGCTTTTAATGATGATGATAGTGTAAGTCAGGTGACCAGATGTGATATCATTCTGTAAGCTATCCCAGAAATGATATGTAGACATTATTTTGAAAAATTTATCAGTCTGACATTCTTGGAACCTGACATAGAAGGATCCCTCACCTACTTCATCGTGTCTTGCTCTAGTAAATGAAGCAGGGAACAGTAACCCTTTAAATTAGTCAGAAAATCATAGTGACAGTAGCTGTTTTTCTCTATCTGTGTGAATCTCTTCATCTGTGTTATTTTAGTATTTCCTGTGCTTGAAACTCTGCTGTCTACTGTAAATAGATATTTCATATTTTCATGTTCTTTTATTATTTATTATTAAATGTATTTAAATGTTTCATTGTGACTGTTCCTTTTAGAGAATATTTTAATCTCTGAGAATACTTATATATATGTGTGTGTGTGTGTGTGTGTGTGTGTGTGTGTGTGTGTGTGTGTGTGTGTGTATATATATATATATATATATATATATATGGGTTCCATACACTAGATCAAATTTTCACTAATTCGAAATAATGCAGGGAATGCTCACTGCAGTGAAAGTGCATTTAATCAAAAGTGCACTTATGTGAAGTTCAGTACAACGAACGGTGTTGTATTGAACTTCCATGCAGTACTCACGGACCTTAGGGTTAGGGTACAGGTCATAGTAAGGGGATAGCCCGTAGGGCTATCCCCTTACCAGGACCCATGCCCTAACCCTAAGGTCCGTGACTACTGCAGCACAGTGAAGGACATAGCAATGTCCTCCACTATAGTGGGTTAGTCACAAACCTTAGGGTTAGGGCATGAGTTAGGGTAAGGGGATAGCTTTATTAACTATCCGCTTACCATAACACGTGCCCTAACCCTAATGTCTGTGACTATCGCACCATAGTGGAGGACATAGCTTGTTTTTTATGTCCTCCAGTGTGCTGCGGTGTTTTCGGTGAAGTGCACTTACGCACAAGTTCACTTGCATTAAAGTGAACTTTCGCAGACGTGAGGCTTCCTATTACAAGTTCGAAGTAGTGAACTTTCATTCTTGTAATAGGAATTCATATATATATATATATATATATATATATATATATATATATATATATATATATATATACACACACACACACACACACACACACACACCATATATATATATATATATATATATATATATATATATATATATATATATATATATATATATATATATACTTGGTAACAGCTCTGGACATTCCTGGATGCCTAAATGTTTAGTCAACATTATCATTGGTGTTAGTGTTAACTTCCCACAGTATAACTGGATACCCTTTTAAGAGCTTTATAGTAACTGAATGGTGGCCGTGAATCTACCTTATAGTCTGGGCAAAGCTGGTAGAGCTGGTAAGTGTGTGTTTGTGTGTGTGTGTGTGTGTGTGTGTGTGTGTGTGTGTGTGTGTGTGTGTGTGTGTGTGTGTGTGAAAATTAAATCTCAAACTGTGTGTATGTCAGTTACTTTAAGCAGGGACACAAAGTACTGGTTTCACAGAGAGGGTGCTGGAGGACTTGGCTTGGGCACTCGGCTAAAGACTTACTCCTATAGCTGTGCCAGAGGGGAGCCTTACTGGGGACCTGGGGAGAGAAAGAGAGGAAGCCAAACCCGGGGCTGAGTGTGTTCACTATGTGCTCTTAAGGAAAATTGTGCTTGATGCACAGAGGTCTGCATCTGTAAATACTGAGTGCATCAATTTGTATTCCAAATGAAATACCTCTCTGGTGTCAGTAGTGAGGACTGAGGGTCCTTGATTACTGGCCCAGAGTGGGGATGTCAGACATGCTATATATGTTTTTGATGTGTTTGTTTCTTTAAACAAAATATTTTAATAAAAATGAAGGATTATTTGTGAGATATATCTATCTCTTCAGTAGGCCCTATTTATGCTGCAGTGGAAATTTACTTCCTTTCAGCTGTTGTCTAGGGTGGAGTTTGATGTATGGATATGCTGGAAGTCATACGGGATTGTATCCTTTGAGAATCTCTATATGATGCAAAGGTTTCCCTCACAAGAGTCAGTAGGAAACAGAGAATAGGGAAAGAGCTTTAAGATGGTCTGTGTTATATAAGGAAGACATTCCACTGAATATTTTATTGAGGAAACACTATGGTCATCTAAGCTGAGTCATATGTTTGGACTAGCACATAACGGAAGGGGCATTACATTGTAAAATGGGTCTAATGAGTAGTATAGAAGAATGATAAGCTTTTCTTGACCTACAAGATATACCCTTGGCAATCAGTCTGGCAGTTACTAGCAGATACATCTTGAGATAACTCACTGTCATCAAAAGATCCCAGATCCCTAATAATTGTGTCAGTTTTCAAGAGGATGTCATCCACAGTATGCTGCATGTGTGTTTGTGTGTGTCCATTTCCGTCAAAGGACATAGTACTACATTTCTTGGAATTTGTCCTATGACTATGGTCCAGAGACAAGTTGTTTGTACATTTTAGGCCATCCTGGAGAATCTGTAAGTCAGCTGGACAGTTTATGGCAGCTCTAAGTTTGCAGTGATTTACAAACATTGCCAATCTCAGGCCCTTGATAGAAGTAAATACTGAACAGAAGTGGCCCAAAAACAGTTTTTTGTGGCACATGAGTAGTAATGACAGCCTTTGATTAGAGCATGATCCCTTTACAATAGATTGGTTTCAGTCAGTTTGCCAGTTAGCTATCCAGCCAGTAAAATAGGGGTTTACTTCTAGTTAGATTATATTGTTGATAATCTAAGAATGTGGGATAGTATCAGAAGCCACAACCAGGTTGTGGTAAGCAATTTGAACTGATTTGCCTACTTCCAATGCATGAGTGACATGTTCAAGGAAGTCTTGCAAATTTATGAGGTAGGATCTCCCTTTACTATACCAAAACTGGTTTAGGTCACAAAATTGTAGATTGTTCATCTCGTTGTAAATAAGCTCCATAATGATGTGTTCTACTGCTTTGCAGATAAGTCTGGTGTGCCTTATAAGTTTATAGTTTCAAGTGTCATTAATAGGCTTTCCCTTGTACACTAGGATGACTGCAACAGTTTTCCACATCTGTACCAGAAATCTTGTGGGGAGGCCAAAACTGAATAAGATCATTAGTGAGTTTATAAGGCTGCTCTTGGTGTGACAAAAAGGCAGAATACCACATTGTCTGGACACAGGGAGCTACTGTTTTCAGTATTGGAGGTACCCTTCAGGACATGCTCTGAAGTGATCTGAGGGTGATTGGAGGGTTGCTAATACACAGCAGGAAGTTAGAGAGAGTAATGGAGTAAAGACTGAGCTAAAATTTTCCACCAACATGCTGACTAAGTCTTCTAGGGAAGATTATGTGTTCTTGTGCCGTATTATATCAGTGCATTACTCAGTATTGCTTATAATGTTTCAAGCATAGTTGAAAATTTATTTGTGGTTGTCCTTAAGTTGCAATTTTCAGCTCATACTTACCTTTGGAAGATTTGGTTTTGCCTATGAGTACTTTATTAACCTTTTTGATCACACTTTTAGAGACTGGGCTAATAAGTTAGGTCTTATGGACAATACATTTCTTCTTATTTTTGGATAGTTTGTTCAGCACTTCCACTATAGGGACTTCATTCTTGAATTTTGCATTGCATATGTGTCTGAGGGAGACTGATGTCTCAATACATGCTTTTAGATGAGCATAGAAACTGACTGTTAATATAATAATGTGTGAGACAAAGTCAGCGAGAGGAGGACGGTGCTTAAATTTCATCAGGTCATCAGCTAGCTGTAATAATAGATTTGCCTTAGAATAGTCTCAAAACACAAAATGTTATGGTAAATCAAGTTTTACCCTGATAATGAGTCTTAACTGTAATGCTATTTGGCTAATGATAGGACAACTACAGGTTTAGGGTATAGCAGGATTATACTGATGGGGACAAGATTCAGAAATTGTGATCCCCTAGTTAGGACTTGAATTATTTGGTCTAAAGAGCTGCATGTATGAAATCTACAAAATGTTGTACATACTTGTCTTTGAACTTGTAGGCTTTCCATTTAATGGAAGGAAAGTTTAAATCCCCAAAGAGAACATTGCTAGGTTATAATGGAGGGGCCTCAATTTGTTTGGATATACCTTGTGGATTGTGGATATACCTTGTGGATTGCAGGTGACATGGAGGGGATACAGTACTTGGTTAGGATGTGGTACATTTTTTTTGTTCATAGCAAGTAGAACATTGGAGAAGCTTCAGGTCATTGTCCTGCCTTGTGAGTCTTGATGTGATTTGCTTTCTTAGGAATACAGCCATATCCCCCAAGAGGGACAGGCACTGAAATCTAACAATTCCAGGGTGTAATCATTACACTGCAAACAAATTACAGTACTGTGCAGAAGTATATCTAGTTAGAAAAACATCAGTATGTGTAATCTGCTGACTTTTAACACAAATACCAGCTTTTTTCTCTGTATTTTATATACATATATATATATATATATATATATATATATATATATATATATATATATATATATATATATATATATATCATAGGATCATAGGAGGTTACTAGACTAACAGCCCCAAGGCCCTTACAAGCCTAGACAAGTTCAAGCCATGTTCCCAAGGGTGTCTGGTTCAGACACTAAAATCAGCACCTATTGCCTCTGTCCAAGAGGGACAGAAGTGGAACCCCTGGGGTGAATTTATGGTTAACCATCCAATCGTCCAAATTATGCTTATTTAGGGACAATGAGGGACTTTGTTTATCATGACTAGGAAGCTTGGTCCAAATGTGGGGTAACCTCTGTGAGACAAATCTGTCTATCCAGCAAGTTCTGTTGCTGTTACATACCAGGTGAAGGTCCTTTGACTGAGTGATCCATGTGCCATTTGACTTGCAAATGTGCAGCATTTCCATTAAAGCTGGTTCAGAGACTGCTTTATATGCAAGGCACAGGTCACCTCTGAGCAGTCAGTACAACACAGAGTAAGGTGACAGTGATTTCAGTCTGTCTGCATAAGACATATCTTGAAGACCCTGAATTTTCTTTGTAAGTAACCCTTGTGGTCTCTCCAGTTGTTGGAAGTGTTTGGAAAGGAACATAATAAAGGGAGCATTGTACTCCATTACTGGTCTGATGAGCGAAAAGTACAAGAGGGTTATAACCTCTTTTTTTTTTCTGGAGACATGGTGATCAAAGTTAAAGTTGCTGTCAACCTGTGTGCCAAGGTCTCTCTCTACTGACTGTGTGCTTAGGGCATTGCTACTGATGTGGTAGATTAGAGGAACATCACTGCTGCCAAAGGGGATGATAATGCATTTTTTTTGCATTAAGTTTAAGACCATGATGTTGGCACAAGTCATTAGTCTGCATAATACCTTCTTGCAGGATGTTTACATCACTAGCCGTTTCAATGATCAGTCCCAGTTTGCAGTCATCAGCAAACTTTGTCAGTCACAGTTCTTTAGTTTTAGGCTGTACTTCAGAGAAGAAAATTCCAAACAGTAGGGGTCCCAGAACCGATCCCTGTGGAACACCACTAGTTACGGGTCTGCTGGAGGAGGTGGAGTCCTCTAATTTGACCGTATGAGTTCTATCAGTGAGCCACTTTGCAACCCACCTGACAATATAGGGGTTGATACATAGCTGGGTGAGTTTATCAATGATGCCTGAGGGGGGAGGTTGTGTCAATGGTTTTGGATAAGTCTAGGTAGGCTGCATGCACAGATTTGCCCTCATCTAGGGCTTTGGTGACTGTCTCGAAGAAGCCCACCAAATTTAACAGGCATAATCTCCACTTGACAAAGTCAAATTGGGTGGAGTCAAGCGTTTCAAGATTTCCTATATCTTTGTTAATAAAGTCCATGATGATTCGTTCCATGGCCTTGCAAATAAGGCTGGTCAGGCTAATTGGACTATAGTTCCCAGTCTGTGGATCCACCCCCTTTGTGCAAAGGGATGATTGTAGCTGTTTTCCATTCCACTGGGATGAAGCCAGTATTTAGGTTATAACAGAAAAGAGTGCCCAATGGTGATGCTAATTCCTGGTTTAGCCCATATAGAACACAGCCCAGGATTGTGTCTGGTCCCATAGTCACTGTGTTTTTTGTACAATTGTACAGGTGCTCATATAAACCACTGGTGTATAACTCAGCATAGGTGTCTCTTCCATCAGTGGGGGAGGGGCTGTGACTCTATTTATGCTGTGACATAAGAGGTTGCAATTGGCCTTGGAGAAGTTTTTTGTTTAGTTGTTGCTAAGGGGGGAGGGGGTCTTGTGTTATAGTCACTTCTAGCAAGACTGATTTGTGATCAGATCTCAGTAGGGATGGCCACACAGTGCGGGTGGTACAGCAGTCCCCGATGTTGGTGAGCACCAAATACAGGATGTCTGAACCCCTTGTGTGTGTATCAACTAGCTGGTCCAGGGCATTGGAGTTAATGAAGTCCAGGAACCTTTAAGCAAGTGAGTTAAAACATGTATAATTTACCCAGTCAATGGATGGGTAATTAAAGTCACCCAAAACCAGGGTGCTTGGTTGTAGCTTGAATGACTCAAGTAGAGCCAAATATTCTGAGTGGATCTCCTAATTCATGGGGGTGGTCTTATAGCTGGCAATGGGTGAAGAGGGGTCTTACCTACAGTCAATTGCACCTGAAGTGCAAGGGAATAGTGCTATTTAACCAATCTAGAGGTGTATTTATCTTCAATGAATATTGATACATAACCTCATTTAGTTCTCATGCCTTCAGTTTGTGGTCTGAATGTGTAGAAGGAAATGTAAACTTGTAAACTGGTACAGCTGGGGTGCTCTCCACAGACTTAAACCAGGTCTCAGTGACTGCACAAATGTTAACATCTTCCAAGGTGAGAAATGCTTCTAATGAGTGCAGTTTCTGTTTTAGACTCCGAGCATTTAGCAGTATAACCTTGAGGTTGTTTTTACAGAGTATTTTTATTTCAGGAATTTTTTTTTGGCAATGCCTAAAAAAAGTCACTATGGGTTTAGCAATACCCTTAGCCAGTAACTGAAATCCCAGGGTTGACAGATGAAGACCATATCTGGCAAAGCATCGAGGTCTGTAGAGCATGTTGTCTCAAGCTGACAGGTACTGGATCTCCACTGAATGACACCAGAAACTAAGCCAATGGTTAAAATCAATCATTTTTTGTTTGTATTGAGGTATCATCCTAGGCAAAGGTAAAATGCTGCTTAAGGCTAGGGACATACCTTCCTGAGACACATAATCAGAGAACTCAGTCATGTCTCTCTTCATATTGTCCAGTGAGGTACATCTCAAGTCATTCACACCAACATGTACTATGATGGAGTCATAAAAGTGCCTGTTATTGACAGACATGAGTGCGTGTGTGATGTGGCAGATCCTGGCAACTGATAGGTAGCTGACCATGACTTTTTCCTTATCCAACCTAGTGAGAGGGGCAGCTGTGTATCTCACAACTGAGTCACCTATGACTAAGATGTTTGTTTTTGTGTTATGCCTCAGGGCCTTGAATTGTGATACACTGGTGTGTGATATATTATGTGCAGTATGTTCTTCAGAGGATGTATTATGTGAATCATGTTGTCTTTGTGTTTGGGAGGTCTCAGATGCTTAGGTAAACTTCTGATAAAGACCTCCACATGTGTAGGTTTATGTGTTGTTGGTTTGGTAGGTGCAGGAGGTGAGGTGTGCATGCTGATATCCTGCTTTATATATTCAAATATATTAGCCCAGAGGTCAGGAGGGCATGGAAGGAATACTTCCACAGACCAAAATGTAGCAACGCTAAGCAGGCTAGATTCCAATGGCAATAAAGACTCATCCAAACTCCAAGATGTAAAAAATACAGCAAACTGGATTTATTGAGAGACTTTTACAAATGATGGATTTAGGGCTTTCATTCACTAACCGTGGACTTCTTCAGAATCAATTAAATACATTGTTAATCACATATAAATAAGTACAACCTACCAATCACAGTAGTCCTGTGAATTCAAATTCAATGACATTATCTCATAAATAAACATACTACTTTCTATAGCCTTAAAGTGACCTGAAATATATTACATAGATAAAATAAAATTAAAAACATGTAAAACCACACTAATAATATAGCTCATCATGTTTAAAAAATGTTATTACCGTCTACAAACTTAAACTACAATCCTAGAGTGTAACTACACTTAATATAAACATTATTGCTTAAACTCTAATACTGGATTTATAGGTATAATATCATTAATACCAGGCCAGCAGGTGGCATTTAATAATAGTTGCCACCTTACCTCCTTTTCTTCCAGTATAGTTTTAATGTTCCCCCCTCTCAGATTGAATTCTAAAATTCCATTTTTAAAATTTGTGCATCCCTGACTGGTTTCCAAGTGCCTATATAAAGCATTTTTATTGTCCCTTTTACTTATGTAGTATAAATGTTCATAAATCCATTTTCTTAGTGGTCGTTCGGTTTCCCCGACATAGAACCCAGAACACTGATATTTTACATACTTAGTATTACAATTACTTTTCTTCAAATATACTTTGATTTTATTAATATTTTCCAAAACTAATGATTTGTCCACCATAATTGCACTGCATTGACTGCAGCTGCCACATTTTCTAGCACCTTCACTATTGTTGGCCAGTGGAAATAACTTAGATTGTGATTCAAATTTATTTTTTAAATTCACTCCAGTTTTGTATACAAATCTAGATTTATCCCCCAATAATACATAAATATCACTATCTCCTCTAATAATATTCCAATTCTTGTGCACTATTTCCTTTATTTTATCGGCAACCCCATTATATTCCAAAATTAAAGCTCTATCATAATTCCCAGTATTATTAGTCTGAGGGGTACTATGAGGGTGAGTACTATATATAATCTCTGCACCTAATAAGGGTTTATATTTCTTATTCCATTCACTAATCACATATTGTGAAACATCCTTAATTAATTCTAAAGGATATCCTATTTTTGCAAACATAGACCCTATAAATTTTATTTCTCTTAGCATGTCCTCATATTGTGATGTTATACGGGCAGCCTGAATGCATTGCCCTTTTAAAATACTTCTTTACTGTGCCCTAGGATGGCATGTAAGGAATGCAGATAATCCACAAAATGACTACTGTGTAATAAAAATACCAATAAGCAAGAGAAAACAATTGTGGTTCAGTGGCACAGTCACAAATAGTCCACTTGGCGACAGTTAACCAACAAATGTAATAGAATGCATTAGATGGAAAATTAGAATTTTAGTGATTTCATCCTATAGATGCATCATGAAAGCCTTCATGAGAAAAGAAAATACAGGTCTGACCTGAGATATATTGCATTCTTAATGTCACTAAAAATGCTTACAAAACTTTAGCAGGATAGCTTCCCACTATCTAACTTCTTTAAAAATAATAGTACCTAAAAAAACTTCCAACATACAAGATAGCAATGAAAAAGAGGACACAGAATATAATCAGTTAATACATAAGTAATATTAAAACAAATCTACCTTAGACAAAAATAACTATATTATATTTAAATAAATTAATAAATATTCAAATACATAAACATGCTGCTCCTATTTATATATCTGTAAAATAACTTCCTTATACCTTGATTGGTTTTAATAAATTAATAAAAATGTGAATGAATATTTAGTGAGCAAATGAGCAGATAAATAATTGTTATAATTTGGCTGCATGTAACGTAAGTACAGATAAAACAGACATGCTGTCATTTACTCCTGGGGAGGGGTAGCAGTAAGCTCATTCTGCCATATTAATTCTTTATATTTTAATTTTGTCACCCACTTACCCCATACAGATTCAAAGGAATGTTTTCTGTTATAGTAAATAAAAATCTATTAAAATATGGAAAAACTTTACTGTGCAAGGCAAATGCATTGCTTTTATTCTTCTTTAAAATGTTGTATCAGTACTCAAATATCCTTTTCCTGGTGTGTCATTCATTTACGCCTATATAGATTTCTGGGCTTTCTACGCATTTACTAACATAGACAACCCAAGTGGCAGAACAATTGCAACCTTATAGTTTCAGAGTAGAACTAAAGTTGCTGCTGTCCAGACTTAAACTTTCACCTTGTAAAATGTAAACACTTGTTTTCACCTTCCATGCTTGGTGGTACCTAGTTTAGCTTTCTTACTGGTATTTTTCATTTGGTTACTTTCTAATAGCCATTTAACACTATAGACTGTCTTATACAGATTTCCCCTAACATGTTATAGATCAAGGTATTAACCTTAAGTATTTAAATTGTTTTTATGATGCTTTTGATGTGTTTTGAACTGTCATTATAATGCACCACAAAAGCACGTACAAGTCTGTGTCTAATGTGATAAAAGATCACATTAGCAGTTTTTAGCTAAAGTATTAAAATGAACACTATTTCTACTGGGGAACTTTAATTTTACCATGTTTACCTCATCAGCATGTTTTTTATTAGTATTGATTAAAAGGCTTCCTTATTACCATACTCTGATATCCCTTTCGGTTTTCTTCTTATTAGAAATAGTCACACATTGCTTATTTACTTTTACAAAAGCTTTGTTATACATAGCATGATTATCAAATAATAAATCACTCATCATTTTAGCATTTAAACATTCAGTTTACTGGAAAATGTTGACATTACACTGCTGTTTCTTCTAAAAAATAATTCCTTAATTTTAGAGCCTTGTCGCTCAAACATTTTCACAAAATCAGCAAATAAATGGGCAATCCATTCACATATCATTAGGGAACTCATTTAGACGTAAACACTGTGGTACAATTCTATGCTTCAAACACAGGTATGCATTATCCATTTGGAGGTGTATTTAGTCTTCCAGAGTTCAGAAGTTCTATGTTTATACTGTATTGATTTTGTCTGCCAGTAGTTTGTGGAGAGTAACTCTGCCTAAAAATAGGCACTGTGGACAAAGAAAAAATTTTTGCCCAGTATAAGGAAAGAGGTGCAGGCCTTCCCTAGCAAAGCAGGTATGGCAGCCAATCATCTCATCCCAGGTTGATATATACTGGGCCCTCTCAAAAATGGAGCCAACAGCAAAGCTAATAGTTAAAGCCGCATATCTTTGTTGATATTGTGGCATCCTTCTTGGTGAGGGTATGAGGCTGCTGAAGACTAGTTTCATACAAAGCATGCATGGATATTCAGAAAGCATCACCACTTGTCTCCTTGTATGATCCAAGGATGTACGTATCAAGTCATTCACTCCCATGGGCCCAGTGATCAAGTCATATTGTACTCTGAGTGAAAGGACAAGAGGCCTCTAGGGACATTGTGGATCCCGTTACCTGAGGCTCAGGTTATCATCATCTTGTCCTTGCTCAACCTTGTGGCACATCTGTGTGTCTAGCTATGTAGTTACATATGATTAAGATGTTGCCATATGTGTTAACCTGGCCTTTCTACCTGGTGTATTAGCCTAACAAGTAAGAGATCACATTTTGCTCGTCAACTGTTTGTTATGTCTATAAATTTTTTTTTATTGTAAGTGTGATACTGGGAAACCTGGATTAGCTGATCTATATCTTTGATACATTTGAGGTTTGGGAAATTGATTTCTTAAGCACCTCACTGTAAGATGGTTTATTTCCTGATGTAAGGCAATTTAGGCATGGCTGTAACAGGGGGGTGTCAATGTTGACAACCAGCTGTGGTACAACCAATAACTTTGGATTAGGAACTGTCTTCTAGGGTTAGTCACTACTTGTACCTCTTACATTTAGATTCATCTAACAGAAGAAATAAATATCTTATTCAGTAAGCATGAGGCAATTGTTACATTGCCTCATAGTGTCTATTGCTACCAGGCTGGCTACATATGGCGTGTGATGCTGTAATCTCATAGTATAAAGTGTCTGGTGTTTAATGAAAACATTAATGAAGTTTGTTGTAGGGAAGGCAGAAATGCCAAGCTAATACATCTGCTAACATGTTAGTCATATGTGACTCCATAGTTAGACACACAATAGTATAAGATTGAAATCGGTGAATATTATTTATAAAAGGTTGATTCAGTAGTGTGTCTGGTGTCATCTGGGGTAAGGATAATCAATGTAGAGGTCTAGGATTATTGCGAGCATCTTCTGAATGCATAATTAGATATTTTGGGGAAAAAGCGGTGCAGTCTGAAGTCTGATTTTGGCAATTTACTAGAGCAACTTAATATATTTTAGACAAGTTATTTGGGAGGATATATATATATATATATATATATATATATATATATATATATATATATATATATATATATATATATATAGATAGATAGATCTTAAATGCCAAAGACTAAATCACCAAGATGAGAATCACAAAAGTTGAAATGCCAAACTGTGTAAGTTTTCCAAGTGCAAGTAAACACTTGCCCAACATGGGGAATAATGCCCTTTTTCCCTACTGTAGTGCAATGCAGGAATTGATATATATAGTTAGGGGGGGTAGGGGTGTGTGGGTTTTAGATAGTGTGGTGTGTTTTAATGTGGTGTTGGACATCCTTATTTTATACATATATATATATATATATATATATATATATATATATATATATATATATACACACACACACACACACACACACACACACACACACACACACACACACACACACACACACGTATATATATGTATGGATCTACTTTGGAAGTTCTAACTTTCAAAACTTCGAACTTCATATGGTCGAGACCATAAGACTGAAGTTTTGAAAGTTTGAAATGTCAATAAAAAAAATAAAAACTATTTTTTACGGCACCCACAACACCCCCTGCTAATTAAATATAGGAGGGTAGAAATCCAGGAAAGGTTTGAGAAGAGGAATGGTCACCTGGATGAATTAGATACATTTCAAGAGGATATTGAAACTTTTTTAGGACCACGAAGGTCGGAAAGGTTAGCAAACAAGCAACGGAACCCCTCAGATCCTGGTCCACAGGGTTTCACAGAGGAGAGGGAAGGGGGAGAACCAGCATGGAGAACCAGAGCAAGGAAAGGGAGATAGAAGGGATATATATTGAGGAGAATGGTATAACACAGGTATACAAAGGTTTTAAAATTCATAATTACACAAACTTGAAAGTGGAAAAATTACACTTTGATTTATTTTCAAAGGGGTTTAAATTTGTTAAAACAACATGTGGGGATTTAGCCAATATTTTATTGGAGTTAAAAATATTTTTACGAAAACTCAATTTGAAATTAATGTGTAAACAGAGACAATCTGGAGATATATTACGAAATGAATACCCAAGTTGTGGCCAAGGTCCCAGTAGAAGTAGTATTTACAATCCCCCATTACATCCTTTGATAGGGACCTTTGAAGCTATAGTAACTAATGACATTTACGATACGTATGAAAAATCTAAAAGGTTGCATAAAAACATGAATCTAAATGAAAAAGAAACAACATTGATGAAGAATTTAATAAAAGATACAAATTTGAGGTTTATGCAACCTGACAAGGGTGGTGGAATGGTCATTTTCAGTCAAGAAGTTTATAACAACACACTAACAGAATTATTAATGGATGAAAAGACCTACACCACAGTATCGTATAATGAAATACAAATTGCCTATGGCAGAATTGATAGCTGGTTGGAAGAATATTTAATAGATACTAGAATCGGGAAGGAAACATATAATTTTTTAAAGCAGACATATCCTTATATACCACACATCTTCGCTATTCCTAAGATACATAAGAACATTTTTAAACCTCCCTTTCGTCCTATAGTGTCAGCAAAAAGATCAAAAACCCAACCTTTAGCAGTTTATATTGATTACCATTTGAAAGAAATAGTGAAGAATCAAAGTCATTTGGTACAAGACTCATGGGACTTTTTAGGAAAAATTACCAACAATCTATGGTCTGAAACAATAAAATTAGTGACCATAGATGTGAAAGACTTATTTACTTGCATTCCGAGAAACGAAGGGTTTGAATACTTTGAGAACAGTGTGTATAAATATTATAATGCAACAGATGACAATAGAAAATTACTAATAGAGTTGACAGAAATGGTCCTCGACAATAACTTCATAACGTTTCAAGGAGAATACTATAAACAAGTTACTGGAGTAGCTATGGGGGCAGCATGTGCCCCCATATATGCAAATATGGTACTTCTTGGATGGGAGGAAGAAAATATTTTTCAAAGCCCATATATGAAAAACATAAAGATATATCTGAGGTTTTTAGATGATATCTTTTTATTATGGGAAGAAGACACCCCAGAAGATTTAAAAGACTTTATGTCTTATATAAACCAAACTACTACTTTTTTATCCTTCACCCATGAGATCAAACAACAAAATATAAACTATTTGGATATCACCCTAAGTAAGACAACCAGTGGTTTTAAGTCTAATATTTTTCGAAAGGAAACGTGGTGTAATAGTTATTTGCAATTCAACAGCCAACACCCTTTACATCAAAAGAAAAGTATAGTCAAGGGTCAAGCTGTAAGGATTGCTCGAATGACTTCCCAAAAAGAAGATTTGGAGAAAGAGTTTTCCTTTTTATTTGAAAAATTTAAAGAAAGGGGATATCCGTTACAATTTATAGGTGATATTTTAACAGAAGTGTATCAAGGATGGGGTACAAAATTTAAACCATTATTGGGTGAAAGATTTATTCCCAATAATATGAACACTGATGAAAAGATAGATTATAATAGTGCTTGCATAGTGGAATATAATGATTTTTCAGATTGTTTTACTGGGATTATTAGAAATAATTGGAGTATTTTCAAAACCAATAAGGACATCTATGAAGTGGTTGGAAAAAAACCAAATTTTACATATAAAACTGCCAAAAATTTTAAAAGAATCTTTGAGACCGAGGTAAACAACAAAGATCAGAAGAAAGGGACCACAAAATGTGGCAGATGCAGACAGTGTGCATATATTAATCCATTAGTAGAAATCACACTCCAGAATAGTTTGAAAAGTAAGATAACATTTAGTAAAGGTAACTGTAGGAGTCGAATGTTGGTGTATTTGGCTACTTGTTCTAAATGTGATTTGTTTTACGTGGGTAAGACTGAGAGGACTCTCAGAGAGAGAATTTACGAACATACCCACGACATTAAAAGGAGAAAGGAGACCAACGCCTTGTTTAAACATTCTTTGGAATGTGAAAATTTTACAGATTATAAGTTTGGTATTGTAGAAATAGTCAAAAAGGACACCAGGGGGGGCAACATTAAAAATGTTTTGTTGCAGAAAGAAATGAGATGGCAACTTTTGTTAAGATCTAATACCCCTCCAGGACTTAATGAATATATAAGCATTAAACCCACATTAATAGATAAGGCCTCAAGGATTTAGAAGTACAATCAACAAATAAGTAACAAAAAATTTGTTGATTCTAATTACAACATTTGTAACCAAGGGATATATTAATGTATATAATTACACCTTATATTATATTGCTTGTATTAGATCCCAAGCATCAGTGTTTTTTGGTTACATAAATTTCTTTCATGTTCTTTGGTTACATACATTAATTTTATACCCTGCACAAAATTTATGTAAAACATACTGTTAATTAAGCCACAGTAATTTTATATCTAAGTTTCACAATTTTATATGTTCATATTTTGTATAACTTAGTTCTCTGGTGAGTGGTCTTGTTATAAACAAGGAAAATAAGAACATTCGTTTGATAATTTTAACAATATAGTTGATAAAAAATGTTTAATAATAATTTTTTAATAACTTTTTTTTAAAAATGAGATGATGAAGGATTTGTATTTAATTATTATTTTTAAATATGTAAGAAAATTCAACAAGACAAGAAGTTGTTATGCCATAACAATAGGTATTCATTGAGAAGGGGGATATTTTTAATAGGAAATTTTTAATGAAAAGTTTCATAGTTTATTATTATATGTTACAAGTATGAAATGAGTGTAAATTTAACATATGAAACAAGTTCCTACATATGAAATTTGTAAACAATTGTTAGCAACATATTTTATGTGCATATATTTAATTTATATATTATGAGAACATACAATATTATATTCCTGTGTATATTGATTATAACATATTTTATCAAAGAAAACAGAAAACTGTGCAATTAGTTCAATTTAATTTAATTTAATTTAAGCATTAACAAGTTTTGAAAGAAAAAAAGAAAAAAACAGGAAAGGAACTTCTGAATGGTATTTTGTAAAGCATTCAGAAAAATACGTATCTGATGGCTTATGTTTACACACACTTCCTGCTTTTTGTGTCATGACCATATAAGGAAGTAAAGCAGTCATGGAATACAAGTATTACAATTGTTTTAATTAACAGATTTGATTGATTATTAACAACAATTATGTAGTAAATTGTTTTAATTTAACTGTATAAAAAGGAGAGGAACTGTGAATTAATTATTCTGATGAAGTCTGCCTGCAGCAGACGATAGCGCTGAATTTCTGAATTTTATTCTTGGTTCATTAAAGAAGATTGTGGTCAGCACATGCGGAGTTTATTTTTAAAATTAAATATACCAACTCAGAGATCACACTACAGTGAAGAGAACAGTAAATGTCCCATTCTGCTCTGTATGACAATCTCCATTTAAATTGTTCAAAGTTTCAAAACTTTGATCTTATGGTCTCCACCATATGAAGTTCGAAGTTTTGAAAGTTCGAGCTTCCAAAGTAGTCTCACATATAAAACAATAAACTTAGCCAGCAAAAAAAAGGCAGTTTTATTGCATTAGGTCAAGCACTTTCATTCTTCTAATCCAGAACTTCTTCAGAAAAAACAAATTAAGTAACCAACAGTTAATATACATATAACAAAAGTCATGTGACTCATTACAATCAGTGAACACACTAATGCAAATAATTAAGGATCCAATACAATCAAATTTACATTACATACTTGTGTAAAAAATAATGAAAGCTAAATAGTAGGTGGAAAACAAAAGTCCAGTCTTAAAAAAAAAAAAATTAAAATGACTTTTTGAAATAACTGCCATCAATTGCCAACCCTAAAAGCTAGCTAATTTAAAAATGAACCGTAAGTGTAAAGTCATTCTATCAGACATTCAGGATTCTCTCCTAATTTCAAATAATGCACAAAAAGTGTGTATAATATATATATATATATATATATATATATATCTATATATATATATATATATATATATATATATATATATATATATATATATGGGTCTACTTCGGTAGACCGAATTTATACTTGCCTGAATTGCAGAGTCAGCAGATGACACCAAAATTGCAATAAACTGAGTCTGAATATTGCTAATTTTTTGCAAGAATTGAGACACTTGGCCATTATGGGAAAATTTGCCCTTTTTCTCACTGTAGTGTGATTCTGGAGTTGGTATATTTAGTTACCGGGGGTGTGTAGCCCCCCTCCCCCAACCTGCATGGGTTTGATATACTTTTGTGTGTTATTTTATTGAATGTTGGTCAAGTGTCTTCCTTACCTGTAAAAAACTTTGGTAATGTTAAGGTTCAGTTTATTGCAATTTCAATGTTGTCAACTTAGTAATCCACAGTTCACGGAAGTGTAAATTCAGTCCACCGGAGTAGACCCATGTGGATCTACTTCATAACATTGAAATTTCATAACATTGAATTTTATAACATTGAGACTATAACATTGAAAATTCAAAACACTGAAAACCCAAAACATTGAAAACTGAGAACATTGAAAGTGTGCTTCATAACATTGAAAACTACATTGCACAAGTAAAGAAGATCCCCTCCTCCTACAACAACACCTAACTAACAAACACATTTTCTACTATGTTTCTGCAGGGGGCCAAGCCCCCTGCACCCCCAATGTGGAGGGCTCTTCCTCCCACGCCCCCATAAATTAAACATACCAACTCCAAGATCGCACTACAGTGGAAAAAAAAAATAATTTCCTAACCTCAGTGTACAGTGAGGTTAGGAAATTAACTTTTTTCCACTGTAGTGCAATCTTGGAGATGGTATATTTAATTTACGTGGGGGGTGTGAGGGTCAGAGCTCCCTCACAGGGGGGTGCAGGGTGACCTGCAGAAACATAGTCGAAAGTGTGTTTCTTAGTTAGGTTTTGTGATAAGTGGAGAGGATGTTATTTACATATGCAATGTGGTTTTCAATGTTATGAAGCATGCTTTCAATGTTCTGAGTTTTCAATGTTTTGGGTTTTCAGTGTTTTGGGATTTAGATGTTTTGGTCTAAATGTTATGAAATTCAACGTTATGAAATTTCAATGCTATGAAGCAGACCCATAGAGAGAGAGAGAGAGAGAGGGAGATGTATATGCAATTGGTTATAAATAAGCTAGGGTATCCTTTAATTTAGAATGTAAGAGGAAAGACTTTGGTGTGCACAAAATATGAAATACATACCATAACTGATATGTATTGTAGTTTCATGATGCATTTTTATATTCATTTGTACAGTAGACCCATGCATTGGAAATGTAAAAGCTTGGATATGTCTGATGGTGCTAATATATAGGATTTAACAACCATAGTAATTTTGACTTGATATTTAACTTCACGTGACTTGTTTTTATTTGTGACTAGAGATTTTACATACTGGGAGTAAGCTTTTTAAGAAAGTGATGCTGAGGAAGGCAAAAATGGCAGAGGTTGTGGTGAAGGGAGATAGCTGCCACAAATGCAAGCTGATGGAGGCGTGATTGGCAGGTGACAATTGAGAAGGAGTGCAGTACTGTCATTGCTTTATGAAGCCAGGAGGATACTATGGCTTCAGAAATAAATGCCAATGCTGCATTTGTGGTCACAGTTAAAGTGCTTTGTGTGTGGTGATTTTTATGTGTACTAAGCTGCTTGCTTGCTTGTTACATTTCTAGCAAGAAATTTCCTAAATGTAAAAAAGAGTTTTTTTCTCCAAAACTTGGAATTAAAGATGTGTCCATTTGCTGCCCTACTACATGGGCTAATATCTGCAACCTCACTGAGGAGTAACAAACAAACCAGAGAAACGAGGACAATTAACGAACATAAACATACTTCCCTGCAACTAATACTGAACTTCAACCAGAAAAATGGCCACTCTGAGATATTACTTGCTCAACCAGTTCTAAATGACAATATTCACCACAGCATAAAACACTGCAGAATACTATGTGTTTTTATTCTATCCATCTATCCACAACCCCTTTTTCCCATTTTTGGACACAGGGTCAAGGTGTTATTTAAACAGTGGCAATGATCTACAGCCAATATTCGCAACACTGGGGGGTATATCAGTTATTAATCAGAAGAGGAGCTAAAGTTTGCTACTGAAGTAAGGCAGTGAAATAGAGATAAAACTGCAACAAGGGGAGTACAGATGAGGGCATCTCCTCAAATATGATTTCAAAACCTGATCCTACTACACCTGGGAAGTAGCTATTTTCTCTTTTTGCACTTAAATTAGATTGCACCTGAGATATTTCAAAATAATCTGCTCACTGCTTGCAAAATAAATTTAATGTTCAAGATGGACAGTGTCAGATAAAGTGAAAGCCAGTAGAGTGAGAATCACAAACAAGGCATCTCCTCACAGGCAGAGGCAGCTTGTTTTTGACAATAAGCATCACATATTAAGGAGAGCATGCAGAAGTGAAGGGATATTACACAGTAGGCATTTGGGCTAATGATACCCCAAAGGAGATGGACAGAGGAAGATATCGATACAACTGTTTGTATACCAGGTGGTATGACAAGGTATGGCAAGGCACATTCCCATACATGTAAATACAATAAATAAATGCATACGGGTATACATGCATACATGCTTGTGTACATAAAGAAATACATAGATAGATAGACAGATAGATAGATAGATAGATAGATAGATAGATAGATAGATAGATAGATAGATAGACAGACAGACAGATAGATAGATAGATAGATAGATAGATAGATAGATAGATAGATAGATAGACAGATAGATAGATAGATAGATAGATAGATAGATAGATAGATAGATAGATAGATAGATAGATAGATAAAGAGGATACATACATACATAAATACATGCATATATATATATATACACGCATAAATGCATACGTATGTACGTACATAAAGAAATACATCTTTTTTCCCATGCATTTTGATCCAGGTTTGGATCATGTTTACTAGCAGATATTAAGAGGTTCCAGGATAATGTTGTTGCTTGTTTCAAAGACACATGTTAAATTACATAAAGTAAGTCAGAATTCAAAAATAATTACAAAACTAGAATACAAACTTACTGCCTTTAAGCATATGTTTTGTACGCATCAAATCACTTACATGCACCTCCTACATGCAATCCAACTTATACAGCATTACACACTGAACTATAATATCAGTACCCCCTTCGCATAATTTAGTTGACTTAGTGAAAGATAGTCTTGAAGGTACTGTTTCTAAATGATGGCATTACATTCTAAAGCCTTTGACAAACAAGGGCCTATACTTGTAAGATACCTATTTGCACTTAATATAATCATTATGAGATTGCTGCACATCTGAGCAAATTCCTTATCACTCTGAGGTGTAGTGATCCTGAAGCACTTACAGTTAACAAGACAGACAGAGGGTTTTTAAACAGATATTTATCTAGAATCTCTATTTTCATTACTATAAAGGATAAGGGAATGCCACAGTTTTCCTGAAGGCTATTTGATTTTGAAAGTACTTTATATGGTATGGTAGGTTATTCCTTAAATTTAATAGTTCATGACTAAGTCACCTGGCAATTGCTTTAGTATATGGTTTTGTTGGTCTAGCCACTGGCTTTATGTTGCTCTTCTAGAGACGTACAGTGGCTAGGGTGCATGGAAGGTGCCGTAATGCTTTAGAAGCTGTCCAGCTGGTCCGATCCTGGCAAAATATGTCTCATATAGCTTAGGCTACTGCAACAGTGATCTATTTAAACATCTGCTGTTATGGTCAGTTAACTTAAACAAGTGTACTAAAAGCTGCTCTGTTGTAAAGAAACTGCAGTTTCTGATAAGTATTGTTCTGTAAGGTCACCCAGTGCTGAATTACCACACAGTTGGTTCAGAATCACTGCAGAACTAGTGTACACTTTGCCTTCATCTAGAAGTTACTGACATTGTTACTCAGCATAGTGCTTTTAGTTTTATATCATTCCCATGGGGTCTTTACATTAAAGGTTACTAAGTAATATCAACTGCTGAATTTCTGACTGGTGAATGAATCACAGAGTCCTGAGTGAAACAGCAGTTGTTTGAGCATAAAACCAATGGTGGAACAAAGATTGCTGGACAAAGTACATTAGTTCAATCTCTTTCTCATTTAGCAGCGACCAACAGTAGTTAAGTGAGATTATCAAATGGTTTTGTAAGCTACTAGTTAACGATTTTCTACCATTTAATGAAAACTTTAGAGCTGAACTATTAGCATGATAAAAGAAGGCTAATGTCTCCTATGGGAGCAATTTCACATTGCTTATAAATACTGAAAAAAACAGTGGACCAAAAGTGGACCAACGACAGATTAATGTAGAACTCATGTCTTCCTGTAGTGAGTTGAGGAGACTACTTGAGGCCAGGTATACACAGTTATGAATGCCACTGAGTCTCTGTAGAACCGCTGCTTGGTCTAGCATGCCAACAGTGTCGGCTGGCAAATTCTAGAAAAGTAGTAGCTGGCTGCTGTCTTTCTTCCCAGTGCATTGCTATATTTTATTTAACTTTCAGCAAAACGGTTTTGTTGCTCTATCATGTTCTAAAGCCATGCTGATTCTCAGATACAGTTTTTTCTTTCTCAAGATACAAATTCATTTGCATTGGTATAGGCACCACCTCTTACAAAGAGGCTAATGTTGCTAGGTGGCCTATAATAATATACATCAGACAGATTGCCTCCATTACAAATGAGTGTACTGTTTTCTGCAGATATCAAGAACATTCTCTGATACGTAAAAATATTATTCTACTTCTAAGGCCCCAGACTTGTCTGAATTGATTCAATAAAGAATTAGAAACATACTTCCCATTGTTTTTATAATATGTATTTAACAAAAGTCATGTCTTTATGTGGACTTTGTCTTTCCTTATAGCTCCTGCCTGGAGATGAAGACAGACAGCAGATAAGTGAACTCTAATCCATATACAATGTTTTATTTCTAACCAGGGCTACAGTGTTATAGGATCATGTACAAAAATCAGAACAACAAACATTAACCAGTAAGAAAAATTGTTATTCTCATGATATAGACTTGCAGAACTGTTCTTCACAAAGACAGCGATAAACTTATGTAGATCTTCTAAAATAAACATCTTAACATGATGACAAAGCTCTACCATTTCTGCACATTAGCAAAATAAACTCTACACAATCCCTATGTCACTTGAAAGATCACTAATAAGAGACAATAACCACAGTTAAAGGATCAAGTTCAATGTAAATTCAAGGCAAATTAAGATTTTAATGTTAGATATTTTCTTCCACCTCACATTGCTGTAAACAGATCTGTCTACCGGACAGGTGTACTATAAATAACAGTGACAAGGCCATTTGCAATGGAACTTAATTGTTTATGTTCTTGGCACTAGATGTGAAAATAACTCAAAGTAGCTCAAGCCTAATTACTTGAGAATATATTAAAGCTTTAAAAATCTGCCTCTCTTATTTCATTCTGATGTCTTGCTGGCTTTGTAATAAGCAGTATTACAGTGTGAATACAAAACAGGCATTAAAGACTTCCTCTGTTAGTCTTTGTTGAATGAAGAAAAGCACTACAGTAAACCAACAACACCTGAACACCCATGAATCAAATTCAGTGAAGAGAATATAAGACCCCCTCTGTGTTACAAGGAAGAAAAACAGTAAATAAAGCAGTATAAATGTGATACAGAGGTGAGTCAGTGTCTAAGAGATAGTGAGTGAAACAAAAAGTAGTGTATGGCTTATGTTATAAGATACTCATTGAGAAATGTGATTTCATTGTGAGTCCATAACTGTCTGAAACTCTTGCCAAAATGCTACAAACCAAAATGGAAAAAACTGGTATTCACCTTGCAGAAAATCTGAGTTAAATTTCTTAATTCTAGATGAGTCAGGATATGTATTATCTGATTATTGATCATATCTGACTATACAGGAATAAAGAGTGCAGCACAAAAGTGAGGTACTTGTCAAAAAGAAGAGAATGACAGAGAGAGGAAGAAGAAAGGATTCTAAAAAACTAAATTTTATAGATTTGCAGTTATGCATATAACTATATATCATGCAAATATTTCAAAATATTTCTAAATATTTAAAATGAGCAGTGTTATAAAAAATGTACACACACACACACACACACACACACACACACACACACACACACACACACACACACACACACACACACACACACACCCACGCGCGCACACACACACACACACACACACACACACACACACACACACACACACACACACACACACACACACACACACACACACACACACACACACACACACCCATGCGCGGGCGTGCACACACACACACACACACACACACACACACACACACACACACCCATGCACACACACACTCGCGCGCGCGCGCAGACACACACACACACACGCACGCACGCACACACACACACACACACACACACACACACACACACACACACACACACACACACACACTCACACACATATATAAGGCTAGCCTACTGCAGTGTAAACATTGGCTTTAGATGATTGTCATTGTTGATGTGACACCCTGATTCCATGTGTAAAAATTGGAAAATGAGGCTGTGGATGTATGGCTATATGGATGGACAGATGGATGGATATATACAGACAGATAAACTGATAGATATGTATAGTATCAAGTTAACATTGTAGCCAATGCAGAGTAAATTATTGCAAATACCACTAACAGGAAAAAAGAGTTACTCTTAGCTCCAGTCTGATGGCAGATTTAGAGGGTATTACGAATTTTCAGAAATGTGTGTTACACGAAATAGGTTTTCTGTAATAAAAACAAATGGCAATTATTATTTGCATATCTTTGTAACACTAACTACATTATTTAAGAAAAAGTTTTACAATTGCAGCTACGTACAGCATAATTGGAAAACTAATGCATCATGTCATCTTTTGTAATCTACTAGGACACTGTTCAGAGTTGTAGGATTGTATCCACTTTCATAAATGAATTTATGCAATTACTAGTAGGAGAATGCATATCTAAATGCAAACAATGATACACTTATTACACTATCCTATAAAAAAGTGTATTACACTATATCAAGAAGTGTATTACACTAACCTATAAAGAATCTTATTACATTGTACTATAAAGAAACTTATTACAGAATATTATAAATAATCTTATTACACTATATTATAAAGAAGCATATTACAGAATACTATAAAGAATCTTATTACACTATACTATAAAGAAGCATATTACAGAATGCTATAAATAATCTTATTACACTATACTATTAAGAATCTTATTACACTATAAAGAAGCTTATTACACTACCTATAAAAAAGCTTATTACACTATATCAAGAAGTGTATTACACTAATCTATAACAAATTTTATTACATTATACTATAAAGAAACTCATTACAGAATATTATAAATAAATTTATTACACTATACTATAAAGAGGCATATTACAGAATACTATAAAGTAGCTTATTACACTATCCTATAAAAAGTTACTACACTATATCAAGAAGTGTATTACACTAACATATAAAGAATTTTATTACGCTATACTATAAAGTAGATTATTACAGTATACTATAAAGAATGGATGACTAAAAATCATGAAATGAGGAAACTTTTTTGCTCACTGTCTGGCCCTTTACA
This sequence comes from Protopterus annectens, assembly GCF_019279795.1. Lineage (NCBI taxonomy): Eukaryota > Metazoa > Chordata > Ceratodontiformes > Protopteridae > Protopterus > Protopterus annectens. The sequence goes on along the minus strand of NC_056745.1, from coordinate 1,536,136,613 downwards.
CTGTGTTATACATGCCCGAAGTGTGATTTTAGTTGGTTTTGGTTACTTGTAAATCACAGTTTGCAAGTATGTTTGAATTATCATACAGTGTCAAAAGCAGTATAAGTCACACACACACTCATGTAGGAGTGTGTGTGCATGCAGATGAACACACACTCCCATAAACAAATATTTTCTGTGTGATAAACCTGGAATACACAGTGTGGTACATTCACTATTAGAAAAAGCCAGTAGTGTTGTATTATGATTATGTATGTAAAATTCTGGGATATAATGAAGAAATATGCTCGGAAAATGGATGTACAGTAGAATGGAATAATTTCTGAATCCATTTATTTAGTTCTTGGTCATATTGCCTGCGTTTGTGTGGTAGCTTAAGAGTTTAAACTTTGTAAAAGGCATGATACTAAAGCATTGTGGCAGTAAACTGAATGGCATACATAGAAAGTCATGCTTTGGCTGTGGTTAGAAGTATATTAACATTGTTGATAACCAATAAACAGCCTTTCACAAGGTGATAAGCCCGTAATATGCTTTGCTTCTCTGAGATAATACATTTCAGTGTATTGTGAACACATACATTTGTCAAATGAATCTGACATTCCTTTTCATGGATAAGTTGCAACCACTGTTAAATTAAAACTGACTAAAGCAGCCTTGGAAAGGGTGCTAAGACATACAAATATATTAGCATATTTTAACTTGTAAAGTTATAAATGAAGAGTGTGAAAGTCTTTTACTATCACACGGATGCAGGGGAAGAGAAAAGAAACGAGAAGCACATCACTTCATATTAATTAAGCTTTATCCTTGAAAATCCTTGTGTTGCAGTAAAATTCTTAATACGTTCCTCCATCTGTTTAAGCAGCAAACATTTGCTGGAATGGAAAGAGGTGTCATGTGAACATCTGTGAATGTGCAATTGCACTTATGTTGTAGAAAATAGAGTCCTTCAAGAGATTTGTCAGTCCAGAATGTCAAGGCAAAATCTTTAGACCAGTTAGTCTATGCCACAACTAGAGGCAATGAACACCTGGACTTGGTCCTTAACGATGTGGTGCAGCTCTTCTTCTCATCAATTGCAAAGTGCACCCTGGTAACATTGAACCGCAGTCACATTTACCTAAACACTGAAGTCTGAAGCTTCTTCCAGTGCCTTGATATTCAGATATTAAGCCAAGACTAATCTACTAAAACTGAGCGATGACCTGCCTAAATTCAAAAGTCCCTCACATCTTGACAATCCTACTGATTACGCAGAATCTTTTACTGCTAAATTCTATCCAGATATAAATAGCTGCATAGATGCATATGTCTCTCTCAGAAGTACATACAATGCCAGATTTAAGAATATCCCCTGTGGTAAAGCCCTAATATAAACAGGCTGTATAGTAAAAGAAAAAGGTAAAAAGTAAATTTACATCTCAGTATGCCTGTAGGGCTCTTGCTAAAGTTAATAAGGAACTCCAGACACTGATCAGTTAACCAAAATGTCTTATTTAACTATGTTAGAAATCGTAGAAATAATGCACAGCTCTGCACAGAGCTAAAAGTAAAGGATACCACATATTTAGAAGTAGAAGACATAGCTAATCTACTATTTGACAAATTTAGTTTAAACTTCATCTCACTCTCCATTCCTCTATTCACAGATGACATGCCTGCATCTATACAACCCCCCCCAATCATCCTACAACAAATCTAGAAGATGCTGTCCAAGGCCAAGAGCACTAATTCTATGGGGCCATGTAACTTACCAGACTGCCTACTGGTAAATCTGAAATATAGCTTGTCATTCCCCCTACAAAGGTTATTTAGTCCCTTAACAAGATTCTTGGTAAGTGAATGGAGGACAGTAACAGTCATCCTGTGGCACTAAGGTGGGGCATCATTGCTCCTGGGTAATTACAGACCCACAAGTCTGACCAGCTTCATCTGTAACACTATAGAAAGATCATTATGGAATTAATAAGTTAGGACATAGGGTGACCTACAGACTCTTTAGTACCAAGCCAGATTATATTCATCAAGGGCAGACCTTGCCTACTAAACAGCTTGACTTCTTCAAGAAGATTAACTGAAGCAATGGATAAGGGCATATTAGTACACACTGCATAGATATACTGAGCAAAGGCATTCAGCATCATGCTGCACTCAGGTATTGTAGATAAACACACCCAGATAAATGTGTATCCCAGTGTAACTCATTGGATAGCAAACTGACTCATAAATGGAATCCAGGAATTTATGGTGGGCAGCTCTACCTCCTCCAAAAGACCTGCTGTTTGTGATGTACTCCATGGGCCAGTCTTTAGACCATTCCTGTTTGGCATTTACTTATTAGATGTCAAAGAAAATGTTAATGGATTATGAGTGACCAAGTTTGCAGACAACTGTAAATTTGTTGCCATCATAAACTCCCCCGGGAACACCAACATTCTTGAAGAAGGCCTTTCTGAAGCAAATAGCTGGTGTCAAAACCATGAACTAAAGCAACATGCCAAGAAATATTGGTTGCTTAGCAGGTAACACACTTTCCTTTAGTGCAGAAGGCTGTGGGTTCTATTCTCACACCAGGTAGATTGATTGTTGACACTGCTGTACATCATATGAAGGGTACTGCCCTCTTGAGTGTGTCAGCCTTTGGATAAGGCAGTAAACTGAGGCCCATATGCCTAAGTCGGTAGTAGTTGATGTGGATGTAAAAGATCCCATGACGCCTACTGAAAAGAGTAGGGGAAGTTGCCTGAAGCCCTGGCCACATTTCGCCTAGTAATATGAACACTACCTTGGGCCTTCCCTGGAAAGAGGCTATGAGTCTAGTGGGACTAACAAAGTCAATAAAGGATAAATAAACAAAAAAATAAATAATGTTTTAGGCAAGCATGACTTGCCTTATAACTGTCACTTTGATAACATGTCATTGAAAGGTAATTGCATAGTTAGGCATCTGGGAACTGATATTGACCATAAACTGTCCACTGATCAACACATATTCATTAATGTAAGGCAATCCTTTTCACTCACTCAGCTTATATTTAAAAGTATGGCTTCCAGGGCCTAAACCACAAAAACTATGCAGATCTTCTCAACGCCTTGTCCCTCTTTATCATATCATACAGGCTATTGCCAAGTGACCTCCACACTACATATAGAGCCTCTGCAGACCCTTTTTTCTCAGACATATTACATATTTGCATGTGCAATGGTAACATGCTCACCCACTCAAAGGATCTTAATCTCTTTTGTAACATGAATAGAATATGTTAGAGGGAAAGCTATATATCACAGAGAATAGCTCTTCTATGAAACCATCTTCCACTTCACATGAAGCTAAGTACTTCTCTTACTCCATTCAAATGTAACTTGCATGAATGGATGGGAAACAAATTCAACCCTGGTTTAGTACCCCTGTCCTTCATGGCTTGGGGCAGCAAGTAAACATCTCAACATATCCTTGTTCTGTCCTCATATGGGTTATTCTTACACAAAATATAATGGCTAAAAACTATCATGGGAATGTAAGGCTAGACTTCTTAAGACCTTCACCGCTCAATAGCTTAGTAAGCCCTTGCATACCGAGTACTTTCCAATTGACCCCAAGAATCAAAAGGGGCTCATAAAGACTACACTAACTGTACAGTAGCACAGTGACAGCATTGTGAGGGCAGATTGAATGGGAAGCCTGACCTAGTTGCAATTTGTTAGGTAGCATGACTGGTCCTCAGAAGCATTGTGAATTGGGCACAGTGCAGTACCAAAATTCATTTAAGTGTGCATGGCTAATATTGACTTTTAAATGTCTTCTTTTGCATGTTAACAACTGCAGCTAGCGAGAATAGAATTTTCTGTTACAGTTTCTGCGGTTCAAAGTTTTTTTATTCCACAACTTGTGAGAGGATTGTTGGTCTTCATTTTCATAACTTTGGGGTGATGGGGTACCAGTCTCTGAAATGCACAGGGCACCAGACAAGCTAAGGGTTACTCTGCTTCTATGTATGGACTGGTTCCTGTGGGCTAACATATGGGACACCAACCATATACTAGCAGATGATATAACACAGGTCAGCACTGCAATCCCCCTTCCCTACTGATATACTGCTCAATGTACAGAGCTAAGTATCATAGTAGCACCACATTTAAAAAAATAAATATCCACTGGACAGCAGGGAAAAACTACAGGCAAAAAGAAATTCACTGGGTTTCATTATATTGCAGTCAAACCTGCTATCACAACCTGTTGCTATACAGTAACACAGCTGATCTCTTGCTAAGATTAGCGCAGGTAGGACCAGATCACCTCAATAGCCGAATGTGGTAGTGACCCTAATTCCATGACCTTGTTAATTAATGGCATTTTGTTATGAACTGCAGTGTGGTAGAACAGCGGAACACAGCCCGACAAGGGAACACCTACTTATTAATGTATATAAAAACGGTATCTGCACTATAATAGACCTTACTGATTACTTACTTAGTACAGCTGCCCTCTGCTGTACTATGTAGCATGATTATGCCATACAGCAATTACCCCCTTGGAGCACTGAGGCTTAGAGTACCCCACTGAGTATTATGTGCTTTTGTCAATGATTCATAAAAAGGCTTAATGTACTTGGTACTCTGCCATTTTGTACCATTATCCAAGTGTATAAATCACCGTACTGAGTTACATTATTAAATACAGAACACAGAATGCATTTATGGTGCTGGGAACTATATTTATAAATAGCCTTATCCAAGCTTTATTTTAGTTTAGTTTTATGCAGTAGGTAAGTATCTTAATGGTAACTAACTTAATGCAAGCAACAAGGAGACAGATTTGATTCATTCCACTTCCATGTGAAAGCTGTGTGGCTGTTCAGTGAGTCACTTTACTAGACATTGTGCTCTCTCTCTCTCTCTCTCTCACTATATATATATATATATATATATATATATATATATATATATATATATATCTATATATATGGGCGCCACTTGATTGAGATTTCAGAAAATTGAAATTCATATGGTTGACACCATATGATTGAGTTTTTGAAAAACAAAAGATTTTGAATGGAGATCACAGTACAATGAGGATTGGGAAATTTACCCTTTTCCTCAATGTAGAACGATCTCAGAGTCGGTATATAGAATTTGCAGGGAGTGTGGGGAATGCATGGGGGGGGGGGCTGCCCTCCTAGAAAAACATAAAAAAAGGTTGATTTTGTCTTTTTTCTTGTTTTTTGATGTTTGAGTTTTTGAAAACTTGATCATATGTTCTCGACCATATGAATTTCGAGTTATTGAAAACTCGATCATCTGACATAGACCCATATACATATATATATATATATATATATATATATATATATATATATATATATATATATATATATATATATATATATATATGTGTGTGTGTGTGTGTGTGTGTGTGTGTGTGTGTATGTGTGTGTGAGTGCGTGTGTGTGCGTGTGCGTGTGTGTGTGTGTGTGTATGTGTGTGTGTGTGTGTGTGTGTGTGTGTGTGTGTGTGTGTGTGTGTGTGTGTGTGTGTAGATATATATATATATATATATATATATATATATATATATGTGTGTGTGTGTGTGTGTGTGTGTGTGTGTGTGAGCGCGTGCGCACGTGTGCACATGTAAACTCATACTAACAAGATTATTCCTAAAAAATGAACAATTAACTTATCCCGAGCATGAGAATAATGTTTATTCCATAATCATGTGATTAACGCTTGTGTTTAATGTCTCAGATTAATGTGGGAACAAATCCAGCAAGAAAGGTAAATAGAATGAGTAAACACAATTTCAAAAACAATCTATGTACATGAAGCACTTGATCAGAATTATTTACGCACTGTTGTTGTCCTGTGTAAGTTTTATAACATACATTTGCATGCAATGTGTTCTTTCATTAATAAAAAATGGCCTTCTATCTCCTATATTAAAAGGATAAAACAGAAGAAGACTGGTATCTATTTTATGATGATAGGTATACACTGCAAGAGTAAGGGAAGGCAAGTCCAGCTTAAACAAGATAAAGGGGTATACCAACCCATCTTGACTAAGCAGATCCTGATGGATGTTCCCAGTGAGGCAGCAGATGTAGTGCAACATTTACAAATAGATACAGGTGAAGTTGGGTCAGATGTAGACAGAAATAGTTCTTTCTCTCGTACATTTTACTAACATTCAATCTTGAAGTTGAGGAAATGCAGAAAATCTTAAAAAAATATTGGCACCTGTTCACCACAGACAAAGATACTCTACAAAAAGTAGGGGACCACCCTGTGGTGACTTTTAGAAAGGTTAAAAACATAAAAAACATAATGGAAATCCCATTGAGAATTAGTAAAGGAAATGTGGGGATGTATAGATGTGACGTGTGCAGTTATTGTAAATATATTGAGATTGGTAAAAGATTCTCAATCAGAAACAAGAACTATATCTTAAAATAAATATTTAACTGTAACACTAAATCTGTAGTCTATCTGGCACAGTGCCTGTGTTGTCCGGCATTTTATGTCAGAAAAACTGACCGCAGACTACAGGACAGGATTTATGAACACATATATGCTATTAATAAGCATAAGTTGGACAACGCATTAGCTATGCATTGTGAAGAACACCCCCTTCATTCCTTTAAGTTTAAAGTGATCACACAAGTAAAGCCAACAGGGAGTGGTAATTCTACTAGAGGTGGACCCTATAAGTTGTTGCTGGAAAAATCTGAATTAAAATGCCAACTTAGGTTAAATTCTTGTAGTACCCCAGGTCTGAATGAAACATACTCTATAGTATGTATATTGAAGCTTAAAAGCTTACTAAGATGATTTACAAACTTGTGTCTGAAATTAATTTTAAATATAATGTAAATCAAGTTGAACTACATAAAACTAATTTTATAACTTTATGAATTCAACTATAAATTTATAACTTCTAAGTGTTGGTTTATTGTTAGAATGCGACTGTTACTAGGAGGTGGGAAGGGTTGATTTTAAACTCTTTTTAAAACTTAATGGACATTGGCCTGTTCAAATTATTATCCAGAATGGATGATTATATGCATATTTACACATATACATAGATACGATGTGTAATGTGAAATAGTATAATTTTATTGTGTAACATACAAAGTCGGAGTATAAATATATATAATATAGCAATAACCCACGCCTGGGTGTGGGTAATGCTGGATTTACCCACGGTTGGTGTGGTTTGGTCACAAGGGCGAAGCCCGAGTGGCCAAACAAAGACAACCATGGGTAAATCCACTATTACCCACACCCAGAAGTGGGCTATTGCTATTTACAATGACATTATTTAAGAAAAAAATACTTTTCTTAAATAATGGCATTGCATAATGCCTCCTTGCTGCCCTTCCACAGCTGTCTGATATTCTGCGGCAGTTCTGATGTACTGCGCATGGTTATGCTTACACAGTACATCAGAGCTGTGGGTGGAAGCAATGGAGAAAGTAAGATCTCCGTTGCTTTTTACAAAGTGTCTCGGTATGTTAAAGGAGTTTAACATAGCGAGACAGCTTTAAAAAAAGCAACAGAGAATCTCCGTTGCTTTTTTTAAAGCTGTCTCGCTATGTTAAACCCATTTAACATAGCGAGACAGCTTTATAAAAAGCAACGGAAAAAGGAAGATCTCCGTTACTTTTTTTAAAGCAGTCTCGCTATGTTAAACTCCTTTAACATAGCGAGACAGTGTCTAAAAAGCAACGGAGATCTTGCGTTGTCCGTTGCTGTAAAAAAAAGACTTATACTAATGGAAAAAGTCTGGGCAACTGCACCTTTTTCCATTAGTATAAGTCTGATTTACAATGTGCATGCTGACTAATCAGCGTGCACGTTTTGGAATATTAATGGGGGGGGGGTCGTTGTATAATTTAAAGTTTTTAATAGGAAACTCTTTATAAGAGTTCATTTTAATGTAATTAATGTAATCATGTGACCTATTAGAACTGTTTAAATACAAGAAATGAATGTAAGGGAATGTATCTGAGGAGGTCTGGTATTCTTTCCAGATGAAAAGCGTTTAATATTTATGGTTTCTTTGTTTATTTGTTCCTGAAGTTCGTTTGTTTGGTTGTATTAAACCCAGTTTGGTACATCTTCTGAGTGTTGCGAGTTCCTGAAGTCTATTTTTTGTTTGTTTAAGAAAGAGTAAAGATACACAAATTGATAAACAGTGTGCAGATTCTAAAATTTATTACCAGACACAAAAGATTATAGATATATTTACAAAATCTTATGCAAAACAGTTTGGCTCCACAAAAGGGGTGGTAAGTTGTCCTAGTGACATCCAGGTAACCCCAGATACTAGAATCAAATTAGATTATATTGAAAAAGAACTGTGCAAACTGGATCCAAACAAAGCACAGGGAGGAGACGGAATAGATAAAAATGACCTGAGAACACTTAAGCAAGAACTTACACTGCCATTACATTTAGTATTCACTAGGTCATATAAATATGGGGAGATTCCTCAAGATTGGAGACATGCACTTATTAAACCTGTCTTTAAGGGAAAGGGAAGTAGGACAAACCCAGAATCATATAGACCCTTAAGTCTACTTTCATGTTGTGGAAAAATAATGGAGAAGGTAATATTGGATAAGTTATTGTCAGAACTGGATAGGTTGGGACTTGAAACCATATATCAGCATGCATATGTTGAAAATAGATCTTTTACCACCTGTAACATGATGTTCTATAACAATATAATAACAGCAATGAATGAAAAATTGTGCTGTGATGTGATTTATTTAGATTTAACTTTAGCATTCGACAGGGTCATGCACAAAGCACTGATCAATAAAGTAGTACAACTAGGTATTGATGTACTGTTGATAGGATGGATAGCTGCATGGCTTACAAATAGGACATGACAAGTATCACACACTAACTGGACAGGTGAAATCCTTGGTTACAGTCTAGGTGTCCCACAGGGCTCTGTACTAGGCACTTACTTCTTTAGATTGTATCTTTCAGACTTTACTTTTTCATCTGAGGTGTTCTACAGTCTATATGCTGATGACCTGAAATTGGGTAAACTGATTACAAGTGTTACAGATAAGGCATGTTTGCAAAATAATTTGTCTAAATTGACCACTTGGGCACAGGAGAATAATATGTTGATAAATACATAAAAAAACTAAGCATATGAGATTTTGGAGACATAAACTGAAAGGTGAATATTTAATACAGCACACAGTGATTGAAACTGTAGACCTATTTAAGGACCTGGGTATATAGGTAGATTCAGCTATGAGTTTTTCTAATCATATCAACCAATTCGCTAATGATAGTTGTAGAACTATAGGTTGTATAAATAAAGATTTAAAAAGTCTAGGAAATCAAACATGATGAAGTCATTGTTTGTTAGTTACATTAGACCCAAACTTGAGTATGGAATAACAATATGGAAACCCTATAGAAAAACAAGCATAAATAAACTGGAAAGAGTACAGTGGAAATATATTAAAGGCATCCATGGATGTGAAAATCTAAGTTATTATGAAAGACTAAAATATCTGAACTTGTACAGTGTCTCTTACAGATATTTAAGAGGAGATATTATTCAGGTATATAGGGCATTTAGGGACAACTACCTCTGGGAATGTTTGGGGTTATCAAAACGTACTAGAGAATCATCAGATAACCTATGTAGAAGGTTCTATAGGAATGAGAAGTGTACTAATTGGTTCTCTGACAGAGTAGCTGATGTATGGAACAGACTACCAAATTACATTAAAGCAAGTACTAGTTTAGATATTTTTAAGAACAGCCTGGACATTTATTATGGGAGCAAGTGTTTTGGCATATTGGCAAGCTAGAAGGGCTTTAATGACCGTGCTTGAAACATTTGTATGTATGTATGTAAATAAATTACTGATAGACTATCCCTTGGTGGAATATCTGGTATGTATGTACCTCAATGTATTGCAAATAATTTTCATTCATTCTTTGGTACCCAGTTTATCCCATTCATGTTCACAGGGAAGCCACAGGCTATCCTCACACTCATCAGCTCTAAAGCAGAGGACCAGTCCTAGATGTGATGTTCATATAAACCATGTGTACAACTACTGCCAATTTAAGACAAAACAATTCATCTCAAATCATGTCTTTGGGTGTGGGAAGCAACCACTGATCCTGGTTAAATAAAAAAAAAAAAAACACTCCCAGGTTACAATTGCAGGCTCCAAATAGAAATCATCCCAGACAGAAGCCAAAAATGGAGAGCTGAGATGCTTATTTATTCAAAAAGGAACTATGTTCTGAGAATAACTCCAGTATAGCTATGCTTTCTTCCAATTAGGCCTATTTATTCAGTTGCTGAATGCCATTCATCTTGATCTGAAGTTACCAGCCATCCCTGACTTGAACGTTAATGATGGTAATCATAGAATAGTTTCATAACTCAAAAAAAATAAAGAGTTAATTAGTAAAACCTTTAACTATTTTATTTCACAGTTCAGCAAAGTATGGAGTTTGGTAAGGATGCTTAAAGAACAGTAGGTGACAGATATGACTGAGAGTCACAGAAGGCAGACATTCTGAAAACTAATGGCCTGTTATTTTAAACTCATCTGTAGAAAAGAAAGTATGGCTTTGGTATTAAAACAGATATTTTTTGAAATATTTGAAAAAAAAACAGTGACCAATGATCCAAAGGTAGAGTAGATTCACTGGAAAAATGTAATAGAAAAAGAAGTAAAAATGTCTTGGTGAATGGCAAGGACTATGAATTTTAGCAAAACATTTGGCATGGTAACTTTGAAAAAAACAAACAACAAATTACACTGACTTGTGTAGGTAGTGGTTAACATCATGGGTAAAAGATCAGTTAGTTAAGTTAATTAAAACGAAGTATAAACAGTACAAGGTATGCTGACAGGGAAGTCATCTGTATGGTGCCTAAGGAGTCCTGACTTGGTTTATTAATTGGCTGTGTCTGACAGACTAGTGCTGCAAATTAAACCAAAAACTACCGGTGCAAATCTGTTTATTATAAATTTCAGTACCTCAAATATAAACTCCTTGTTTAATTGTTTTTCATTTCTTGAGGGATTTATTATCTGTAGCACTAACATTTACAATAAAAACATATGCACAAATAAGTTGGCTCTGCTTTGTGAAAGAAGTACCGCATTTTGTTGTTTCTAATGTTGCCATGCCTGATGACAAAAATACTTTATTTATTCTAAGGACATAAATTAATTGTGTTGACATATATGAAGGAACAAAATAAAGAAAAGTTACATGGCATGGCTAGCCAGACTGTTATAATCCATGACATCTTAAATTAAATACAAGAAAAAAATGTAAAACAGTGGCAGAATAATGCATCTGGCATAATAACCAAAGAAAGTGGTACAGAAATACAGTGAAAGCAATAGCAACAATAAAATCAGAAGGGGGTCTGGGATAGGCTTTTAACACATTTTCTAAAGGCAAACAAACAATGTTTCAAAACAGAAAAAAAAGCCAGTATAACACTGAAATGTATTAGTAGAGTAGTTGCAAAAGAAAGTTGTTATCATTACCTATAGACAACTGTAAGTTTGGATTACACTGTTATGTGGTGTGGAGAAAGACAAAATGGGTCTATATTAGAACATCGAGAATTCAGTTCAGAGAATGGCATTTTGCTGCACTTATGTTGAACGTGCCATTCGTTGAACTATTCATACTGAGAACGCAGTACTGTGAAGATCAGAAAATTTGCCCTTTCCTCATTGTAGTGCGATCTAGGAGTTGGTATATATAATTAGCAGGGGGTGTGGGGAGTTCACCCCCTACAAGATCAGATTTAGATGAATAGCATTTCTGATGAAATGCCATTCGTTAGAGGGATTTTGATGATTTAATATAGACCCAGATAAAATCAGTTCAGGTGAGGACAATAAAATGCAGAACACTGTTTTAAAAATAATTTTTGTAAAGAAATGAGAAAACCATACCCATTCCCAAAATTATGTTATTAAAACCATCTGAATCAAACAAGACACCACAATCTTAAGAGAAGTTGCCAATGACTCAGTAATAGTTGATCAAGTTGTTCTTCTTCTGGCTTTTCCCAGTTAGGGGTCGCCACAGCAGAACTCAGTCCGCTAATGATTGGCAGTAGATTTTTTACGGGTGCCAAGGTGCCAACTGGACACCCAACCTTCAACGAAGGCACACCCATTCTATGCATGTCTTTCAAATGCCAATCGACTGCGGGGAGGACATGCAGACTCAACATAGAAGGCGCTCCAGCCGAGAATCGAATGGGAGAACCTCTTGCTGTGAGGCAACAACACTACCGCTGCACAACCACGGCTTATGGAATTATTTTAATTTTCCCTTATGCTGACCTTTACTAATAGGCGTATGTGCCCAAGCCAATGTAAAATCAGCACTGAACAATATTCCTATAAAATGGCCGATATATTTATCTATATTACATGTATAAAAAAGTAATAGAACTCAAGAGGTGATATTTTACACATTTTGAATTTGGGCTTGGAAGACAACATTTTTTTTCAGTAATAATAAGAAGGCATTTCTGATAGTTCTCAAATGCCATCTTTCAGATACAGCTGTAGGCCCTCAGTTTTTCAACATATCTCAGTCTAAAAATTATAGCACCTCCAGGTTAAATATATTTTGCTTAGGGAAAACATCTGAAAAATGTCATTTTGATCCATCAGTTTCAGAAATTCAAGACATTGACAGAAGAGATCAGTTCTTATTATTTCTTAGAAAATATAAAACCCAATACTCGGATGAAGAAATCATGGGGACAGCAGTGATTTTTTATAACTGCATTCATATCCAAAGGAACTTGAACACTATTAGCTTTTCTAAATATGCATATCTCAGTTTGTCTGTTCACATATTTTTTAATATATCTGACACATATATTTATGTCTAATTGTGTGTTTTACTTATATGTGTTTTTTTGCTTGATAATCTACTGAAAATGTAATCTTCTACACTGGATATTCATAGTGGAAAAATAAGTTTCAGTCAGTCAACAATTTTCACTCTAGACACGGCACGTAAATATCTACTGACACAACAACAACAACAACAACAACCCCCACATATAATGTTTTGCCTTAAATATAAGACTGATATAGTCTGATATAGAACTAAAACATTCACAAACTGATATGAAATAATGTTTCTTGTAGTCCTTCCACATCTGTATTGAGATGTACTACAGTTTCTCCACCTTGAAGGAAATAGCTACACACAGAAAACATTTCAAGTGCTTTTTTACCACTTCTACCTGCTGATCTTCCATTCTCTCTCAAACACTTTTCTCTTTTATACCATGTTATACCTCAGCCATTTGCATCCCATATCACTTCTTGGAGATTAGCCTCAGAGCAACTATGACTAGGTAATGTTATGACTGACTATCATCCAGACAGCCCTGAGGGGTGGTCTTGTCCCTCATCCTCACCACACTTCTATCCCCTAGTTTTGTCAGGGCTGACCTAAACCCAGCGGTCTGAACGTCTGGCTTCACTACCCTAAAAGAAGGGGCCATCAGTGTTTAAGGAAGGACATTAACTGTCTTCTGTCCAGGAAGCTACTTGGCAGTACCAGTTATTTAAGCTTGATATGCTGATGTTGTTAAGCTTTTTTAAGCAGTCTAAACCTACCCACTGGCAGCTGAAAGTTGCACTTGAATGCATGGACGGGCCTAGAATGGCCTCCTCCTATGTGTGCACACTCTGCCACAACTACCCATGAAAATAAGTACAAATGGCTAAGTAGGAAACAAACAAAGCCTCCCCATCCAAAGTTATTCATATGGATAACAGCTGTCAGTACTGCAATAGAAAAGACTACATGCTGCATGTATGCTCTTCTGTCAGTTGTCACCATTGTAGCATATCAAACTGCCTGCTGTATACCTATATTTCATTAGCTGTCAACATTTCAGCATAGCAGACTATAACCTGCACAGCTACTCTTCCAAAAACTGAAACTCAGAAAAAGTGGTTTGAAAGGGGTCATATTAGTGTGTATTTTGTGTAACATTATCTGTTTAGTAACATCAACATGACTTGAAAGGCCATACTGCTGGTGGCCATCAGATTACGGATAATTTGTGTGTGGTCAGTGGAGAAGATTCAAAGACCATAGCCCTTGGCCGTTATACTTCATACTGGTGACATCTTGTCACTGGAGGTCACAGCTTTTTGGCAGTGGTGGGATCCAAGCTATTATCTCTCTGTTACTGATCTGACTTTTACAGTTGGTTGACAGTAATGGGATTCATAACCTTATCTGTCCAAATCTATCACAGTGAAAATTACTACACTGCATGCAGCAATAAAATCAAATTAAAGCTGTGCCTATACAAATAAAAAGGCTTTTGAACAGTAGCACTAACTCAAACAATATTTTTATTTATTTTAATTTTTATTTATTTACTTATTTTACACTTTGATAATTGGGTTGGTGCACTGGTTTACTCGCCCTTTTCAACCATGACCTAGGTATAGCTGTACAGTAAAAATAATTTTACAGTAACACAATTTAGCATTCAAAGTATCAGTTTACAGTAATACAATATGATATATAAAGTACTGAAGGTTAATTGCTAGATAAATAAATAGCACAATTAATAAACAGTAGAAATTGTAAAAAGCAAATTGTAGCACAGCAAATTCAATATGTACAGATGTCAAGTTTCCAAGAAACACAGGCAGCTGTTGCAATGAGCTGCAAAATTAACTGGTATCACGGCAGCAGTAATATTTTAATTCATTTTCAAATACTGCCTGAGATACATTTCAAATGTCTGAAGCTTTTCAATTTGTTTTAATATATGTTGACAGCGGATTCTATACAGCCGGTTCTGTTCTAGAAATGGCTTTTTCTCCAATGGCCAGTTTGAATCTGAGTCATATCAAAGTGATTTTACTTTCTTGGCTGCTCCTGAGGGTAAAGCTCTGATCTCGGATGTGAAGTAGTCTTTCTGGGGTAGGTAAAAGTGTCATGTAAGAGTTTTAAATATTGATGTATTTATTATTTAAATGGCTGTGTGTGAGACTGGTGTCCAGTGTGCCTTTTCCTTCAGGATGCAATGGTGTAAGTTCATACCTAAAAATGTCAAACCTCAGTATTTTATAATCTGCTGCTTGTAGTTTTTCTGTCTTAGTTTTGTACATTAAAGAATAATAAGGGGGAGGACATATTCAATTTTATGAATTAAGACATTTTTGATTAATGCCACTATGTGTCACTGGGGGAGTAGACGTGAGAGTGCATCATGTAGTTTAAGCTGTGACAATATCTCATTGGAAATCTTGTCTGAATATGTGTGAATATTGAAGTCTAATGAGGGTCAGTAGTTACATCAAGATATTTTTGTTCTGTAAAAAATGGTAAAGCATTCTTTTTAAGTTAATTTCACACCTGTACAGAATATTGTGACATTAGCTTTGGAACTGTTTATTTAGAATTTTTTCTTCTGACCCCATTTGCAAATGCCCAAAAACTGACAGTGAGTGGCTTTTTGCAGTGATTTGAGAGTTCTTAGAATTCAAGCAGAAGGGCATCATCTGCATACACTCTGCAATGTATCATCTCTCAAACTTTTGTGGAAGGTGGTGCAGTGGCTGACTCCAGGCAGTCCACCAGTATTGTAGTGCTATCCATTGCTTGCTAGCTGCAATTGCTTTTGTTCTCCATCCTATGGCAGTAGACATTGGTAGCATACACACCACCTTAGTTATATTAAAATATTTGACCCTTAAGACACGTTTACATTCTAGATTTGGTGTACTCCCCCCTTTGAATGTGGAACTTGTGATGGCTTTGGCTGCCCCACATGGGTCCTTTAAAACTTATGAGTAATTCTGGTTAGCCTCCCCATGTGCAGTTTTGTGCATTTCTGCACTTTTCTCCTTATCTCTTCAGAAGTCTTATACTCTCAATCTGCCGACCAGCGTTGCATATCTTCCGGCAGAGAATTGATTATTTATTCCATCACTTCACACGCAAAAAAAGTCTGCTATCCTTTTAAATGAAATGATTTGACAGCTATTCTTGCCCACATGAAAGTGTCCAAATGGAGAGATGAAATCAAGAAGGAAAGGAGAGTAGCATTACCAGAACTGAATTCATCCTCGGGTCTGTTTTCACAAAATGTCATCAAGACAACATTGATATATAGATTGTATTTTATATATCATGGAGAAAGGTAGGTTAAAAAATAAAAAAGACAGCTGGGTATAGATGTCCCAGCATAAAAATGTGCCTAATTCTGTGTATGCACTAGTACCAAGACTGGAAAAAAGGTTGAGCAGAATCCTCAAGATGTGGAACCATTTCTTCCACAGGGTTAGGCCTGGCTCAGAGGGAGGATGCCCACCCCCTCCCCTGTGATACAACACCCTCCCTCCCAAGTGTGGCTGTAGTCTTAAACTTGCTGGCTTTAGAATTGCCTGCCCCTGCCATAAATCTGCTTTTGGTCACTGCTCCCAGTCCAGTCTCATTTGATTACTCAACATAGTGCAGTGAGATTTAGATAGGACTACCCCCTTACTTCTTTGAATTTGAACACTCCTCCCTGCCTTATCTCATCAGCTCAGCATACTAAGTACAGAGACAGTATTTGGGAAGGCCAACCCCCTTAGTTCCCAAATCTTGAACTATCTTCTGTTTCCTCCCTCTCCACCTAAAAAAAATACACTTTATTCAGCTGCTTTTTCTGTAAGTGTGTTCTTCATACTTTATTACCTTATTTTTGCTGTGTGCTCTTAAGTGTTCAAGTGATTTTATTCTCGTGCATTTATTACTGCTTCTTAGTAGCCTAATTAAATGTTTCTGTTATTCTAAGCATTTTTAGCTTTGGCCTTAGCATTTGTGCTTCAGACCAATTATTTTACATTTAAGAAGGTTCCTGTGATCTACACTCTTGTGGACAAACCCTTATCAAAACCCTCTCTCCATAAGTCCACCCAAGCATTGGGAACACTATGTCTGGACAATTCCCATCACTTTCTACTGGCAACCTGGATGACATGGGCATAGTGAGACAGTATAGCAACTGCTTCATGATTCCTGATAACCAACTTTCTTAGCATATAATTCTTCCACCTGCGAAAAATGAATGTATATCAGTAACCTGGAGACCATGCTCTCTCACATCACAGTCAGTAATCCTGGCAAAGTGGAGATTATCAGCACAAATACCACACCACTCACATCATCCAGCCAAACACAACACACACACACACACACACACACACACACACACACACACACACACACACACACACACACCTATGCAAAGGTCCTCAATAAAAACTTATCTAAACAGCAGAGACCTCCAAAACATCCTCATAAAGATTCCACACACAACACCAAACACATCACACACAGCAGACAACACATTAGTGCCTCACAAACACAGCCCACAAGGCAAAACAAGAAACCATCACAGCCCACAAGACATAACCATAAACCAAACACATTAGTCATTGGTGACTCAGTTGTGAGACACACCAATTTCCCCTCACCACGTTCAACAAGGAGAAGGTCACTGTCAGTTGTCTGTCTGGTGCCAGAATCCACCACATCATGCACACACTTAAGTCTCTGCACAAGTACAAGTATGACTATCATTCTACATGTTGGTGTGAATGACTTGAGATGTACTTCCCTGGACTACATGAAGAGAGACATGACTGAACTCTCAGAGTAAGTGTTCCAGGCAGGCGTGACCTGTAGCATCCTACCTTCATCAAGAATGATACCACAATACCAACAAAAAAATTATTGACTTCAACAACTAGCTTTGTTTCTGGTGTCATTCCAAGGTGATCCAGTATTTGACTGACTGAGATGACATGGTCAACAGGCCTCGATGCTTTGCCAGAGATTGCCTTCACCTGTCACCACTGGGTTTTCAGATCCTGGCCAAAGCTCTCACCTCCTGCATTGTGCCCTTTTCAGGCAATGCCCCAAAGACAAACCTTCCAACTTAAAAGATCTGTCAAAAAGTAAATTGAAGGTCATGCTGCTTAATGCTAGGAACCTTAACCTGCAAATGGACTCACTGGAAGCCCTCCTTGCACTGGAAGATGCTGATGTCTGTGTGGTCATGGAAACTTGGTTCAAGGCTGCGGAAAGCACCACTGCCTTACCAGGCTATACCTCATTCCACACATTCTTACCCCAAAATAAGGTAGGGAAGACTAAGGGTGGTGGTGTCTCTATCTTCATTAAGGACAGGCACACCTCCAGAGTGGTTTGCCAGCATGACACACTGGAAATACTCCAGGTTCGACTGGCAGTTGGCAAGAAACCCGTCCAAGTTATAGCTGGCTATAGATCCCCCTCCATGACTCAGGACACCCACTCCTCTTACCTGGATCTACTTGAATCCATCAAGGTACCCCCCCTAACACCGTCATCCTTGGTGACTTCAACTATCCCCCCATAGACTGGGTGAACTATTCTTGCACTAATGCACTCTCTCAATGATTCCTCAACTTCATCAGTTCTGTTGCACTAAACCAGCATGTCTCATCCCCCCACAAGGGGAGATAACATTCTGGAATTGGCTCTTACAAACATGGGTGACCGATGCACCACTCCTATAGTATGTTCTTCCCTAGTGAGATCAGATCATCAGACTGTCTCATTCAGAATTTCACTTCCACACAACCCCCCTCCCAGCCATAATCAAGCTAAAAAAATTCTCAAAAGCTGACTACAACCTACAACGGGAGGGTATCTATGGCTTTACACCACCAACCCCCTCAGACGATGCAGCCAACTATGCTGAACAGTACTCCAATGCAGTATACAAGCATCTGTACACCTACATGGACTCAGCCATACCCAATAGAACTAAAACCTGCTCCTCAAGGAAACACAAATCTGTTTGGTGGACATCCTATATCAACAGGCTTTACAACAAAAGGAAGAAACTGTTGTCCAAGGGTAAAAGGGAACAAATTCCAAGTTGGAAAAACTCCTTGCTTAGCCTCAACAAGCAAATTAGATCACTAAGTGAAAACCTCCAAGGCAAATTATGAATTGAAACTAGCCTCCATAACAATGGCAAACCATAAAATCTTCTTCAGTTACATCAGGAACCTCCATGGCAAAGGCCAGGTTTGTTCCGAATTAGTACTTAACAGATTTGCATATGGTGATACTCTCAAGCTTTCTATAGGAGACAGGTACAGAAGTACAGTTGAAGATGCACAGAAAGCCAAGGAGCAGGAAAATGCTAACAATTCTGACATAGGTGAGCTTGTGGACTGATGGACCAGTGGGGTCTCACATGAAAGAAGAGCAGATGAAGCAAGTTGCACCTGAAGAGGATTTGTCACAGGAAGATTTTCTGGAACTTTCTGCAGAATACTTAGAGGAAACAGAGATCAAATAAAATGCTCTTATTCCAAAAGAAAATGATCTAAGAGAGGACTTGCTTGATTTAATAGTGATAGCTAGGCATATTAAGATATATGAAAGAAATAGATTGCCAAAAGTAAGTAAGACCCAGAATGTTAGATGATTTGTAAAACAGATGAACACAGTAATCAGAATTATTAAGAGAAATTCACAGAATATAACAGGAAATAAATAGGATGCATCATTGTGCAAATAAACTAATAATGGATTAAGTGTTACCGCTGAAACACAGAGTAATGAAGGGGAACAAAAAATACTAGCATGGAAGCATCAAATAAAGAAAATTTTAAAGTAGTTAAGAAAAGATTTATCACTGTTTGAGGAAGACAGAAAAGAAAATAGATCATCAAAACTACTTGGAAAATAGATGTGGTAAATGCAATGCATAGCATCAAAACAGACCAGGATTTATCATGCACTATTACCAACGATAAACTAAAAATATCAGCACAGACAGAAAAACGTAGAAGGAATGCAGATAAATATAAATGAAAAGTACAAAATAATAATTTCATTGATGATGCAAAAAGGTTTTATAGAGAATTAGAAAACAAAGCAATTGGAAAAGAAACACCACAAAAATATTGGCACTTTTTGGAAAAGTATTTATGAAGACCCAGTTGAACAGAACAGAAATACTGAAAATATAGAAGAATTAAAAGGAACAATAATGAGATCTAATATACAGGAAATGAAAACTGGATAAAGTAATGGGCAGAGAAATGGGGTCAAAATTAAGAAAAACCTGCTAAATGGAAAACTCCCAAGCCCAGATGTAGTACCTATCTTCTGGCTAAAGGTATTAAAATCTTTACACAAAGAGTTAGTCCTGAGTAAGCATCATTTGTATACACATACTGCACAGACAGCAACCTGGTTACCAACAGGAAAAGCGATACTCCTTCTTAAGAATTAACCTGCCTGTCATCCTAAGAACTCTAAACTAATAACCTGCCTTCCAACAATATGCAGATTTTATACTGGAACTGATGCAGAAAGAGTTCACAGTCATTTAGACAAAAAGGGTTATGGCAATAGAACAAAAAGATAACAAAAGAAAGTCATATTAAACAAATAATCATTTGTTGCTAAATAAAGCCATAATATAAATTAGGGATAAATAAATACTCATAGATGTATAATTTATACCCTACATTAATCTATTACATTACAGTAATCATGAAACAATGGCAAGCCACATTGCAGTTGAGCTACAACCAAAGACAAATTATTTTTCCTGGGATAAAAATTCAATAGGTGTACCCCAGGGTGATTATTTGTCATTGCTGCTGCTGGTGGTGTTTGTCTTACTCTTAACCCATTAAGCTGTTTACTTAACAGTGAAAGGCATGATAATGTCATAATGTGACAAAACTGTTGCACTGGGGATTATGCAAGCACTACATTATAGAAATAGCCAAGAAGCACTGAAGATATGAACCACAAAGTGATATAGAGAATGATGAAGTTTATGTCTGGTATTCATAGTCAGTTATGCAAATGCACATAGGCTAGCCATGATGTTAGTGGACAAGCACAGTAGAGCTGCAATTTAGAGAGGTTGTTTATACAAATGAGTGCTGACCTTCAATGTGCTTATGCAAATTTGAAAAAAATGAGACAGAAATGAAGAATGATGTAAATCTTTGTATGCTAATGAAATATGTTTTACACCATTTGCAATTCATAGTCAAATTTTCCCATTTTTCCATGATGGTTGCAAGATGCACTATATAAAGAGACACCTCACCAAATCTGTCGGAGCTGCAATCAGTGAAAATACTGTTACTTGCTGTTAACCTTTCTATTTCCAGGTGTGAGTTGCTTGTCCTGTCCTGGCCAAAACCACTTGCAGCCAGTGGTGCTCACCGGCCAACAAGATGACAATATAAGCAAAGGATAACTCATTATAACTTTGGCAATCAGATCCTTGATAGGTTCAAAGTGGACAGGGACATTATAAGGTTCTTAGTGGGTATGTTTGACCCCCATAGTGGCCCTAGAGGAATGCATGGACTTCCTATCCCTGTGGAGACATAAGTATGTGTAGCTCTCACTATACTTGCTACAGGGACCTTCCAAAGACATACTGGAAACATGTGGAGGACCTCATAGGCTTTTGCCTTGAGGATACTGCAGCAGCTCCTGGGTGTGCTCTTGGCATGTGTGAATCAATATATCTATTTCCCAGTGTCACCTCAGGACCAAGCCAGGACTATGCATGCTTTTTATGGGCTGGTATGTTCTCCATGTTGCAATTAGGGCTACTTCTCCTCCACAGGAGGAGTGATACTGCAGTAGGAAGGGCAACCATCCTGTCAACTGTAATGTAGCATGTGATGTATGGAGGTGCACCACCAACATCTCTAGCCAGCATCCAGGCAATGCATGTGATTCCCATATCTGGCACACTAGCTCACTCTACCACCTCTTCCTGCATGTTAGGATGCCCAGTGGTCATCTTGTTGGTAAGTGGAAAAATAAGTTATTCACGTTAAAATGTATTTCTGA
Organism: Protopterus annectens; assembly: GCF_019279795.1. Lineage (NCBI taxonomy): Eukaryota > Metazoa > Chordata > Ceratodontiformes > Protopteridae > Protopterus > Protopterus annectens. The sequence continues at coordinate 1,536,114,656 of NC_056745.1, read as the reverse complement.
ATACTATTTTATTTGTCTCCCTGTCACACGTTTTTTCTTTTTAGGTGATGCTAGATATCCACTGGAGCCATGGCTCATGGCAACAGTGAGAAATCCAAGTGAAGCTGTAGAAGTGACATATAGAACATCCCTGTTCCAGACCTGTATTGTCATCAAGAGGGTAATCCTGAAGAGCTGTTTCAGGTGCCTGGATGAATTTCTGGGTGCCATTTAGTATGACCCAACTACTGTTTGGTGGATGTTTACTGCAAACTATCGTCCTATAGCCCTGCTCTCTCCACTTGCAAAAATAATGGAAAAGTGTGTCCACAAACAGCTAATGAACCACCTTCTCTATCACAACCTACTAGCTAACTGTCAACATGGATTTAGACCTTTCCATAGTACCTCTTCTGCCTTGCTTTCCTTCACTAACTGTATCAACGAGAACCGCAACAAAAATATCCTCTCCTCAGCAGTCTTTGTTGATTTATCAAAAGCTTTTGACATGGTTAATCACCAAATCCTTCTTCACATCCTAAAGTCCTACTCACTGAATCCACTTTCAATGAACTGGTTCACATCCTATCTAGATAACAGACAGCAGGCTGTACTCTGGCAAAATAGACTATCAAACCTTCTGCCCATTACATTAGGTGTTCCACAAGGATCCATTTTAGGCCCTCTCTTGTTTTCCATCTACATCAATGACCTCCACTTAGCCATCCCTCTCTCCACATGTATTCAATATGCAGACGACTCTACTATAGTCTGTGCAGCCACCTCTCAAGCTGAACTTCAGGCGCATACACAAAAAGCTTTTAATATAGTAGAGAACTGGTTCTCTGACCGCTGCCTCCTACTAAACCCCAACAAAACTAAACTTTTACTATTTACACCAACCCAAAAGACTACCCCCGTACACTTGAGTATCATATCTAATAATGGCACCCTTATTTCTCCTGATCTAACCACTAAACTGTTAGGAATCACAATTGATAACAATCTCAACTTTGATACTCACATTAATGCCACAGTAAAATCAGTTAACCATAAATTAGGATCCCTCTACAGAATTAAACCTTTTCTTACACCACTGGCCAGGTCCACTATAGCTAGAACTCATTTACTCTCAACTCTTCTTTATGCCTCTCCCATTTACACCAACCTCTCTAAAAAGAACCTTCACAAACTAGCAACATCCTATAATAACATTGCCAGGTTCGCTACAACCTCCCTTTTAGAACTCATCACTGTCTTAATCTGAAACAACTAGGCTGGTTAGAATTTCTTAATCAGATACAATTTCTGCAACTTACAATAACATACAAGGCCCTTTATCAACCCCATTATACTCCTACACTTTCTAGCTTCATTATACCATACAGTAATCTCAAAAATTTACGCTCCTCTAACAAAATGCTTATGCAAATTACTAAATCTAAAAACTTAGCAGGTGATTCCTTGTTCTCTAACTCTGTCGGAAAAGTATGGAATCAATTACCACCCGACCTTACATCTCTGTCCTCTCTCCCACTTTTTAAAAGAAATCTAAAGCTATATTTCAAAAATCACTGGTTATGCCCATGTTCTAACCCTGACTAGCATTCTCTTGACTCTAATCTTTTACCTTTCTTCTATTACAATCTTCTTAGATTACTTCTATACCCTTTCTCTCACATAGAAATAAGTGTTACTAGTACATCCTTCTAAAGACTTACTTCCAGTATTTACATACTACTATTTTTATATACTTTTACAATTTCTTTAGCATACATGTTTAGGCTAAATTTGTTGCAGTATAAATCTGCCTTAATCACATAATTATTGATGTATAAAACTGCTTCTATACTATTCTCTATTAATTGTTTGTATAAATATATTGCTGTATAAAAATGTTTTTATGTTTTTATGTTTTTCTCTATTAATTGTATGTTTTTTCCTGGAGCTTTTCTCCCCGGGCCTCTACTGAAAATGGACATATATCCAGTTAGACTAGCCCGGTCAACAAATGTAAAAATAAAAATAAAATAAATAAATAAATAAAATGTTGCATTCTGCATAACATGATCATGCACTGGTCTGATAGTAGGGTGACCCATGATGTGACTGCAGCTTCCAGTTCTAATCTACTATGACTAATGATGATCAGCAGGTAGCAGTAGTAAGAGACGCCATGCAGCAGACATCTGCATTGCATGCATTTGTGCAGGTAAAAAACAGTATCTAGTCAACTATGGACCACAACATTCAGGTTAGTGTTTGCTTTATTATAAAAAAACACATACGAGTATAATTGATGCATGCAGTGTTATGTAATGGGCTACACTGTGTGGTGCATGGTTTGCTGTCATTGCTCATCTAACATTCCCTCATCTTAAAATATATTTTTATTATCTTTTAGAAAAGTTACTCATATTATTATTACTTAAAGTCATGCCTGAGTGCTCAGTGATTCCTGTTCAGTAATGTCGTAAGGTATCACATAAAAAATAAATCACATTTTTGTCTGCTTTGAATAATTTATGCTGTACTGCTTACTTCATTGTACAAAGTAATGAATATTGGTAATAGTGAAATGAGTTAATATATTGCAAATTCAATGAAAATGCATTATACTACATTTTTTTATATTATGCTATCTCTTAGATTATTATGTGGTACTGTACACCAGATTAGTTTTTTTCTCTCATTTACAATAATTTTTGGCTTCAAAAACATAAAAAGGAAACAATCATCCTTTGTGCAGTGGGGGGTGTTGAAGTGGCAGCAGTGTAACTTTATATATCAGGATACTCATTTGAATGTTCATTTGCTTATTATATATTTCTCCTGAAAATGTTTGTGCATTACTGCTTTTATGTTGTAGGTAACTGACACCTGTAGGAATGGTAATCCATTTGGCACTGATTTTGTTCTTCCTTTCATTGTTGCTATACATACTAGTGTTCCAGGGATGAAATGCATACATTTAGAAACTTGGTTCCCCAACTCCCAAACTCCATTCCATTTAAACATACAACTGTGTCTTTGAAGCTGATTCATAGTAGTTCAAGATCAATCGAGTCATACAGATCTTCTATAGATCATCTAGGTGGTGGTGCAAGTGATTTTGAAGAGGGGCTACCGTGAGAACTGCAAGATGAGTTGGTTCAATGTTCATAGGTTCATAGGTTCATAGGTTCATACTAGGCTATCTGCCCTAGGGCATTTATAAGCCTAGCCAGAGTATGTTTGGCTTTCGCCACCCATTTTAAATTAATTTTGCTATGCCCTTTTTCGAGGTTAGTATACTGTGCCTCTGTCTAACAGTGACACAGAAGTGATACCCAGGGTAAACCTATGATCTCCCATCCACTCATCAAGATTCCTCTTGAAGAGAGTCAATGAGGGACTCTGCCTAACCTGGACTGGGATTTTATTCCATAGTGAAGGGAGCCTCTGGGTTATGAATCTGTCCCTCCAGCATGTCCTATTTATTTCAGTGCTGAGGTTCAAGTCTCTCGAGCGTGGCTCGATGGGATTTGGATTTTTTGAGGTGCAGCATGTCCCTTAATTCCGGGTTGGACATGGCCTTATACGTCAGGCACAGGTCATCTCTGAGCAGTCGGTATGCCACTGAGTAGAGCTGGAGTTTCTTTAACCGGGCAGCATATGGCATCTGTTTGAGCCCTTTGATCCTCTTGGTGAGGTACTTTTGGGGTCTTTCCAGTTGCTGCAGGTGTTTGGTAAGGTACATCCCAAAAGGGGCATTGTACTCGATTATGGGCCTGATGAGGGATGAGTAAAGAGGCACGATGACCTCCTAATCTAGATGTGAATCCCTTCATGATTAGGTGGGCTATATAAAATGTTTTTCTAACCACTTTGGCCACATGGTTGTCAAATGAGAGATTGCTATCAACTTGGGTCCCCAGGTCCCTAATGACTTCTTCTGTACTTAATGGATTACCACCTATGTGGTAATTTGTGAGCACTGTTTTTGCCAAAGGGGATGACTATCCACTTTTTGGCATTTAGCTTGAGGCCATGGCTCTGGCACCAGTTGTCTGTTTCTATGAGGCCCTTTTGAAGGATGCTTGTGTTGGCTGGAGAGTCGATTATGGCACCCAGTTTGCAGTCATCTGCTAACTTGGTCAGCCACAGTCCTTCCGTGTTGGCCTGTACCTCCGAGAAATATATACCAAACAAGAGAGGTCCCAGGACTGAGCCTTGTGGGACGCCACTTGTAACCGGTTTGGAGTCTGACATGGCTCCAGCAATTCTAACCATGTGGGTTCTGTCCTTGAGCCAGTTTGCAACCGATCTAGTGACATAGGGGTTTATATTTAAGCTGGTGAGCTTATCTATAATGCCTGAGTGGGGTATTGTATCAAAGGCTTTTGCGAGGTCCAGATAGGCTGTGTGGACCACCTTCCCTTCGTCAATGGCCTTGGTGACTGTTTCAAAGAAGTCAACCAGGTTTAAGAGGCAGGATCTCCCCTTAACAAAGCCAAACTGGGTAGGATCCAGTGTCTGTAGGTCCCCAATATCTTTATTTATGAGGTCCATAATGATCCTTTCCATAGCTTTGCAGACCAAGCTAGTCAGGCTTATGGGGTGATAGTTTCCAGGGTCCATTGAGGCACCACCTTTGTGGAGAGGGATCACTGTTGCTGTACGCCACTCTTTGGGTACATATCCTGTAGTAAGGCTGAGATTGAACAGTAGTTTTATGTTTGGGTTTAGCTCTTCTTGGAGTTCATGTAGGACGCAGCCTGGGACACCGTCTGGTCCCATTGATGCTGTGTTTTTTGCTTTGGAGAGGGCGGCTCCCACCTGAGCATCTGAGATGTCGGGGGGGCAGCACTCTGCTGGGATAGATATTTGCCCTTTTGGTGGGGGGGGGAGAAGTTTGTGCTGAACCTGTCAGCTAGGATGTTGGCAATGTCTGTGGGATCAGTGTATTTTTTGTCATTTTGGACTAATTCTGAGCATATCTGTGAATTCCCACCCATGTTCCTAACATAACTAAAGAAAGCCTTGTGATTATCTTTAGTGTCCTGTGCAATTTTTCTCTCGAAGCTGGCCTTTGATGATTTTATGAGTGCCCTTAGTTTTTTGCTAATACTGATCAGAGATGCCTTCCCTTTTTGGGATTTTGCTCTATCATGTAGTAGCTTCCTCTTTCTATTGTATAGTTTGTTTATGGCTGGGATCCATCAGACAGGTCATCTGCCTTTGGAGGATTGGGTCTTGGTTTTATTTGGGATTGCATGATCCATGCATTCCTGAAGGTGTTCATAGAATGCATTTATAAAGGATTCTGCGGTCTGGGCCGTATTTTCCACAGGCCCGGGGGCTTTGAAGGATTCCACCTCGGTTTTGAGGAGTGTGAAATTTGCTTTAGAGAAGTTTTTCACTGTGGTTTTCTGGGCAGGGGTTGGTGTCGGGATGTGAATATGCAGTGAGATCAGTTTATGGTCTGATCTTACCAGTGAGGGATACACTTCTGGTCTGGAGCATAGAGTCCCTATGTTGGTGATGATCAGGTCCAGTATGTTTTCCCCTCTTGTGGGAGTGGTAACAAGTTGTTCCATAGCATTTGAGTTTATGAATTCTAGGAACCTTTGGGCAAGGGTGTTGGAGCTAGAGTAATGCTCCCAATCTATGTTTGGGTAGTTGAAGTCACCCAATATAATGGTGTTCGGAGAGACCTTCATATTTTCCAGTGTTCTCAGGAAGGCCGAGTGGGGTTCCTGGGTTTGGGAGGGTGGTCTGTAGCAGGCTATAAACTGGAAGGCAGTTTTACCCACTGTTAGTTGCACATGGATAGTCTCTGATGCTTCGTGCTTTGCCACCAACCTGGAGGTGTGGGTATCTTTGATGAATATCGATACTCCCCCTCCTTTTGTGGTTTGGTCCAAGTTTTGGGGCCAAAAAGCATGGTATGAGGTATAACCTGGTAGTGCTGGGGTGCTCTCGGGAGTCCTGAACCGGGTTTCTGTTACTGCACAGATATCGATGTTCTCCATGCTAAGGAGAGTTTCGAGTGCGTGCATCTTGAGGTTTAGACTTCTAGCATTGAGTAGCATTACTCTTAGTTTCTTATCCCTTACTTGATACAGGAGATCCTACTAATAATGATCTAACAGTGCTCTGTGACTATGATCATGTCTTCCAGTGTGAGGTTCTTCTAGGTGTAGATGAATGGTGACATAGCCTGCATGATATATGTCATGTTTGCTCACCTTGATTATTTAATTACATTCCTGAGAAGCAATGGTATTATCTTGTGTAACCCATCCTCTGCCCCTTGCAAGACTGACTCCAGCTTGATTCTAGCATGTCCTAACTAGTGTACAAATGGAGGAGGCTACCTGTGCTTGTGTGCCACCATACTATGCATCAGTGTGATCATGGCATTATGCTTGTCTGTGCCATTTCAAAGTAGTACTGGAAATCATGACTCATACCCTGAGGGGTTCTGATGATCGGAACTTCTGATCATTTCCTGCTGACTCTTTGTGGCACTCATCTGAGCCCTAACAATGTCATGGCACATTTCCTGTTGGGCAGCCAATGCTTTATCTGTTTCCTGGGGTAGATGTAAGAAATTCCTGTTCTTGGCTTCCCTTTCTAAAGGTGTCACTGTGGATACAATTACCTCTGATTGCCTGTCATCATCCTCAAAGTGTTCCTTTGGGTTTGGAGATACGGGTGTAGAGGTGAAGGGGTGTTCTCCCAGTAGAAGAGTGGCATATCAGCTTGTACTGGACTTTTGTGATGCACTGTCACTTTCTGCAGACTTACTAACATGTCGTGGGGGTGAGAGGTCCTGCCATTAAACTTGGGGACTGCCTGTCACTTTCTTCAGGCTGTCTCATAAATATAACTGTGTTATCATCAGCAGCAGCAACACACATTTTGCTGCTGCTATCATCCAAATGTATTGGTATAGTTGAACTGTTTATTTCTGATACTGACCCTGTGGAAAAAAAATAATAATGGAATAACATACAGTAATGTGTGTTTACAAGGGGTGAGTGGGACACTTACCATGCACATTGACTTCGTTTCCATTCTGTGCTGCTGTTCAACATTCAGTTCCCCTAATAATAACAAGTGATGTGTTTAATGAGATCATTCCTTGTCAGCATTCAATTCTCTATATAAGTATATGTTACTGATTTTAAACCAATGTTAATGAGCAGATGAGTATTGCTGCTGCTGATGCAGACATTGGTAATATTCAGCAGTGTCCAAAACACCTGTAATTATTCATTTTTCACCATCGTCTCTGTCATAGTCATTGCCATGGATGGATAGACGGTATTTCTCATCTGTTGCTAAGTGAATAATATTCAGAGCTGCCTCCCCCTCCATAGTTGCACAGGAAATTGTGTTCTGCATTGCTTTGCTTCTATCATGTGCTACCACGTTGTTTCATTTTCTTGCATTGTGATAGTACTCATTCTCTATCACTGTCTGCTTTAATGTCAACAACTACTTGATTCCAGGCCTTGTTCCTTTCAGCTTGTCTGGGTCCCCTTTACCTCAAAGGAGTTTCCCATAAATCCTAACTGCTGCCAAGGGGACATGATTTTCATCATGGCTGACATTATCCTTTCTCTGCTTTGATCCCATTTTTCCTTGTTATTAAATGTGAAAAAAAAAAGGAACAAGAAGTGTGATAGTAATGTTTGGATGTAATCAGCGTTTAAAGTACAAAACACTGGCTAAGTCTTCTGCCCACCCACATTAAATAAAAATGTTACTTAACAGTAATCATCTAATTACATGCAAAATTTTCAATATAGCCACATACATTTGCAATATATTACTTACAGTTCAATCAGGTCATCAATGCAATTTTGTTTGTCATAAAAAGCTTATTTCACTTCCCCTCTGTCATTGTCATGTACTCATAATACTGCCACTATCTATTCATCATCGTCACTCCAATAATTGCCAATTCATCATCCATGTATGTTGATATCCTTAGCACTGCAGAAATTCAGTAGTAAATTACTCATATATGTGCAGTCAGTAATACAGCTGGCCTTAGGCATAGCCCAACTTGCAGCCGCTCTACCAGGGAGACTTTTCCAGTAAACTGGATAGTGAAAATAGACCAGGATAAGGGCACAACGTGCTGTTTGGGCGGGGGGGGGATGGGGCAGCGTGGAGCCCTTTAACCTAGGGCACCGCTTGACCTAAGCCAACCCTGATCAGTAAACTATACCACAGTAATAGTATGAAGTACTGGTAGAGCAAACCAAGACACAATAATAGCATAAAAAACGTTTATTTGTGAGCCATTTCACATCTTACCATGCTGCTTCATCAGACATTTTGAAAACACTTTGAAAGTTGTATTTTAAAAAACTCATGACCAATAGTAACACAGTAGCAATCACTATCTAATTAATCAAATAAATAATAGTCAAAAATTTCAACAACAAATTAAATAAATAACAGAGTAGAACTACCTAAAAACTACATGAAATGTTACTTAAAGATAATAATAACTACTGACACAAGAAATTTCATCACATACACAAAATATATTGCATCTCATAAAAACATCCTATACAAAAACTGTATCATCTAAACGTTCTATTCTTTAAACAGGTTTAATGCAAATATTGTCATTTAGCCCTTTACCCTTGTTACCTCTCATTCTAATAATCCATCTTAATTCAGCAGATTCCACTTTATTTTCGATGCCACCCCTACGAATATTTTCATGAATAACCTCCAAAACCATAAATTTAAAATTATGTGATGCATCATGTAAAGCAATATGTTTAGCCAAAGCATTGGTGCAAATAGAATTATTTATACTATATATGTGTTCTCTTATCCTGTAATGGAAACAATGGTCTGTTTTGCCTACATAGAAACTGTTACAAATTTGACAGATAGCTAAATAAACTATATGTGAAGTATTACAGTCCGCTTGAACTTGGAAAATGTAAACATTTTTCTGTATCAGGATGCAAGAATTCACTTGAACTATTAATAAACTTGCACCAATTGCAGTTCTTACAAGGGAAAGTACGGTTTATAGTATTTAAACCACTGTTCAAGGCATCTTTTGGAAAACATAACAGTCTTTTTAAATTCTTTTTGTTTCTGTATAAAATACTAGGTTTCTTACCCACAATAGAAGTAACTTCTTGATCAGTAGTGAGTATGGACCAATTGTTTTTTATAACTTTCTCAATACTACGGATATTTCCAGAGTGGGTAAGAGGCACCCTTACTAGACCTTTAGTTCTATCAACATGAAAAGAGCTATTCCAAGGTCCCTCAGAAAAATAAGGCTTCCCTTCATTTTTACAGGACTGTGTTACCTTTTATAGAACAGTATCCACCTCACACCTGTCATAACCTCTTTCATGAAATCTCAATGAAAGAGAAGTGGTTTCCATGGCAAAGTCTGCATCAGTAGCATTTAATCTAGATGCCTGAAGGCATTGGCTCTTAATAATGTTATGATAGATGCATGTTGATAGAACTAAAGGTCTATTAAGGGTGCCTCTTCCCCACTCTGGAAATATCCGTAGTATTGAGAAAGTTATAAAAAACAATTGGGCCATACTCACTACTGATCAAGATGTTACTTCTATTGTGGGTAAGAAACCTAGTTTTTTATACAAAAACAAAAAGAAGTTAAAAAGACTGTTATGTTTTCCAAAAGATGTCTTGAACAGTGGTTTAAATACTATAAACAGTACTTTCCCTTGTAAGAACTGCAATTGGTGCAAGTTTATTGACAGTTCAAATGAATTCTTGTATCCTGACACAGGAAAATTTTTACATTTTCAAGTTCAAGCGGACTGTAATTTTTCACATATAGGCCGGGATTCACTAATCCTCCATGTAAGACTAAGTCTTACTCGGAAACTGCAGTCTAAGAGTATGATGTCAGCACGTCATGCATATTCATGAGGGCACGCTGACTCAACTCTAAGGCTAACACGGAGCGTGCACGAGTGCAGGGGGCATGTCAGACTGCCGAGCAGTCCAAATATCCACGCCCCTGCAAGTGCCTAAACTGCAAATTTCATCTGAAATGAGTGAGTCTGCTCAAATGTCTACATACCCAACACTACATTCCCCCACATTCTAAATCCCTGTACAAGTTTAAAATGTAAAGCTTTCCTTTTTTTTTTTATTATTCCCGATATAGCTGCCCGTATTTACGTGTGTATGCGTGGGTTTGCCCATTGCTTAGCTACAGTTAACAGTGTAGACATCGAAGAGGATAATAAACTACTTATATGCAAATTAAGCCAAATAGCAATAGCGTAGTGGTAGAGCCCTCACACAAAGAGGAGGCATTCCCGGTTCAAGTCCCACTACTCCCCTTCCTATTTCTGTAGGAAATGTGTGCATAAAAAGAATTCCTGACATTTACCTTTTAGATTTTAGTAAAATGCATTGAAATGGCCTATGTGGTAGTGAACAATATTTTATATATATATAAGAAGGTGGAATGGTCATGTATACTGATAAATGCATAAGTAATGTATCTTAAGCAATGTGAAGCACTGCTAAGCAAAGTTTATAGTATTAAGCACAGTTAAGTATAATTGCTCATAGCTGAGCACTGCTTTAACTAGCGCAATGGCTTTGCGCGGAGCTGCGCATTGCGCCAACTAGCATAAACAAAACATGTTCGTGCGGAGCTGCGCACCGCGCTAACTAGCACAACGTTGAGCAATGTCGAGCAACGTTGGGCAAAGTTGAGCAAAGTCAGCTAAACACAGCCACACCTCCTAGCCTGTCTGGCCAGTAGTAAAATAAAAAGCAATGACAGGCCTCGAACCTGGGATACTGTGCACCATAATCACAGTACTAAACCAGTAAGCTATGACAGCTGTAAATATGGATGCATTTCCAACACACTCATATATATCAATGGAAGTTTACCCATTGCTAAGCAGGTTTGCTTTTAGCTGAGATTTTTTAAAACTGGCCAATCACAAATAAGTGTGGGAAATGAGGCATATTTAAGCTCCATAGGCGGGAATAATTGCCATAACTGGTTGTAGCTCCCATCTGCAGACAGTATGGCTGGTGTTGGAGAGGGCTCTCATTTTCGAGCGCAAAGGTGGGGCACTGAGGAGTCAAAAGTAATGGTTTGGCCCCTCGTCCATCATCATGATGCAAGACTCCTGCAGGGCCAGTTTCAGGGTACTGAGTACAAAGCGGAAGCCTGGAACCATCTAGCACATGATCTCACCAGTGCCACAGGCATCCATCAGACTGGTGAGCAGGTCAGACACCACTACTCAGACCTGAAGAGATGCAAGGAGGACCGACTGAGCCAGTGGATACAGGAGGCCCGTGAAATGGAAAATGCCCCACTACTGAGTATGTAGCCATGGAATGAAGTATGTAAGCATTGCTATTGTAGTCTATATTACGGATAGGTATGTCTCAATATCCCTTCATTTACTTCACAGCTGCAGGTGTCCGTACTGTGAATCAGCAAGTCTATGCAGATAGGCTGCTAAGGCTGAGCCACCAGGGAGGTTAGTAATTATTCTGCATGTGTTGTCATATAAAAGAAGTGAGAGAGCCTGAAAAAGAGTGTTGTAACCCATTAATAAAGGTATAATAAGTGTTGAATAACTTCTTTGCATGTACTGTTATATAAAATAAGTGAGACAGCATGAAAAGGTGGCATAACCCATTAATAAAGGTATAATATGTCTTGAATAAAAGACCTCTGCATGCACTGATATATCAAATAAATGAGAGAGCCACTAGAAAAGTGTGTAATGTAATTAATAAAGGTATAATTCCTGGAGTGTGTCCGTGTCACTTTCTATGATATGTTGTTGTACCCTTGCATTATAGAAATAGTACTGTTGTATTAAGCGCAGTCAACCCACACATGGGTAGGCCCATGTAAAGTGGATGAAGGGAGTGCCAGTAGCTGTTAAGCATATATACAGTCCTCAACTGTCAGTTCATGGCCGACATGTACAGGTTAATCTGGCACATGAGTAGCTTGTTATTGTGTTCCCCAGAAATGTCAGTGTGCTGCTAGAAATGTAGGAGGCTGTTAACATATACCTGATAATGTCACCTGAACATCCAGATATGTAGATATATTAATATAAATGAAATATATAAATATGTAGCAGTAACATCCGCATCCAGGACAGTTTGTATGTCAGATACAGGTCAGGTATATCAAGAACTAGCAAAACACATTTCACAATTTAACGGCCATTGCCTAGTGTAATAATACATGTAGAGGATATATAACTGCAGTCAATAGGAATGCAGTGTAAACTATAAGTATATATAAGTTGTTAATGAAGGTATCTTTTTACACCCTACTGTATGTGCATAAACAATGCAATTCCACACCTCAATGGGTATGTCTAATCTCATAACATTTGCTGGGACACATGTCCTATTGGTTTATAAATATCTGCGTTTACTTTGATGTATGTGCCCTGTTCACATACCACAATCTTGGTGGCCTGTTGCCACCAATCAATCATGCATGCTGTTGGAATGTCCACTGTTGTTCTATAAATGCATGTGTTATGCTTGCTGTTCAACTGTTGGAACTCTGGTGTGTTGGGTTAATGGGAATACTACTGTATGCTGTTACAAGTAAATTGGAATACTGTTGGCTATTACTAACCCATATTGTCATTAAATCCTCCAAAACATAGAATGTATGGGAAGGCCAGTCCCAGCGGACCCACCTGTCCCACCTCAGCTGGTGATGGCACCTGGCACCAGCAGGTCCGGTGCCCAGCCCAGGACCTCCTCCTCCATTGGTCCTGTGCCACCTTTGGGTGGAAGCACTGCAGGGGATGGGGCTCATCTCTCCTGTGCAAGCGTGGCTAGAGGAGGGCCACCTATCACCATCTGAACGGTCCGGGCTGTGGTGCATAGGGAGATCGAGCGTTCAGTCGCTGATCCTCTACGCCAGCTTGAGGCAAGAGTGGCATGACTCATGGGTGAGCCTGCCCCTCCTACGCAGCCCCCAGCACAGCCACCCTCTGGGCTGTGAAGGTGCAGTGGTGACTGCCCATGGGTGGGGATCTCAGTTCCACTGTTGCCATCTGTGGGCTCATGGGCTTGCGATTTCCAAACATCCTTCCCTGTCAATGGTGTTCACCCACCCCATGTGTCATATTCCGCCCCTGTATGCATCTTGTTTGTCTTGTCTGTTTATCTCCCCAACCTACCTCACAAAATATACATACTTCCCCTACCTCACATTCCACTCTCACCTGAAAAAACAAATGGGCAATCTGCTCCCACAAATAAATTACGCCCCATACATAGCTGCCCATTTTGCACACATGTCCGCTGGACACAAACTGAAATTTAATTGGCAGTACAACATACTTAGTTGTCCTCACCCCTCTCTCAGGGGTGGAAGGTTTCCAATTTCCCTTCAAATTACTAGTATATGCACAGCTGTTGCTGTTAAAGAAATGGGCAGCTATGGACCTTCCCTACACCCATCCTGCACATCCCAAGCTGTTTTTCCTACTGTCTTTCCCTCTTTGTGCCTCTTTTTCACCACTTTCCTATCTCCCCCTTTTCTTTTCTTTTAAACAAATGAGCGCGGGGGTTAGCAGAAGTAAGCACTTTTAAGCAGTAGTTAGTGGGTTTGCGCGAGTGTGCGCTTGTGTGCTTTTAGCTAAGTATTGCTAAGCATTGCGCAAACCTGCGCAAACCCGCTTGCAACTGCTTAAAAGTGCCTTAGTCACCCTGCATGTGAGGGCCCTTGTTCTGCTCAGAAGCAAAATAAAACACCACTGTCAGTCTCGAACCCCAAACCTTGGACACACTGGACTGCATGAAGTACCACTAAGCCACAGTATATATACGGCAGGTTGTTGCTAATATATATATATATATATATATATATATATATATATATATATATATATATATATATATATATATATATATATCATGCATCAGAATGAGTGAATGTAAAGGAAAGATAGGAATGCCATAACACAAAACCTGTTCTGTGGAACTTTACCAGCAGTTGTTGTGGAATTGTATTACATGACTGTGATAACAGAACCAGACATTCTAGCAGCAAATAATGTTATAGCAGCACTTTACAACCCCCACACAGTATCATAGCAGGACAATCCCCACCCAAATATACAAAATACCTGTGTGTTCAAGGTCCAGCAAGGATGTAGGTAGGCATACTCAGTACTGGAACTGTCCAGTTTTCATGAGCATCCTGTGATAATGTAAACAAAAGAAAAAGCACAAACTGTGCAGAAGTGAGTACATTAATATCCACAGTATACCAGTTCCCAAACAGTTCATGTGCCAAATTGGGTTGGGAGGTTGGCCTAATGGTTAAGGTATTTGCCTTACAAACAGAAGGTACAGGGTTCGATTCTCACAAGGGATTATTGGCTAGGCTTAAAAAAATGGCTTGCAAAGGGCAGTTAGCCTAGTACTAATCTATGATCCTATGAACCTATGAACCTAAATGAAAACATCTCAATATCTACGTATGTATGGCAGCTAATTGTATAAGAAGAAAAGAAACTACATACTCCCATGTATCTTGTGTTAGCATTTGTAGGGGTGAGTACAATTCTACACTGTCAACTGTGTACTGGAAGTGGCAACATTCAGGTCTGAGTACAACATTCAAATCACTGGCTACACCCCTAGCATCAGTTTTAAGAAGTCTGACTTACACAACGGTGTCCACAGCAAACAAGCATGGTCCCCACTTTGGAAAGCTGAAAGGGCTATGCCTACCTGACCTAGCAATTTATAGCATTGAGTTGCTATGACAGTAAGTACTGCAAGTACCACACAGCAGGCTGCATGCAATTGCCAAATGGTGGCCACCAATTGGTGCAGAGGCCATCACATGCACATGTGCAGATACCTATAAAAGCAGACAGAGAGCAAGAGAGAGAGACGGATGCAGACAACAGCAGCAGAAAAAAGATCAAAACAAAAATATATCGAAAGAAAAAGTAATATATTGGAAAAAAAAGAAAAAATAAAAGAATATATTGAAAAAAAATAATATGTTGAAAAAATATATATATCTCAAAAAAAAAAATAAGATAAAAAAAAGAAATGTATTACAAAACACACAGAACCGACAAATATGAACACATACAAAGGAAAGGTATGTAACAGCTATGTATTTACTGGCATGTAGTAGATGTTTATGAAGAGTACTCTACATAGTTTGAATCATCCATATGTGGCAGCAGTACGTATCTATGCACAGATGCCCTGCATAACTACTGGCATGGAGAAATCAGTGTGTAGCTGTGTGCAGTGGGATATGACTGTGACTTATGTAGCTCAGCATTAAATGTCAAACATCTGATCCATGTTATCTGTGTTCTGTACAATAGTGTGTACAATGTCTGTTTGGGGCAGTAGCGCATATGGTTATATAAACATGGATGTGACAGAGTAACAAATGCATAATAGTCATATTAATGTGTAGCTTAGCATTGGCAACAGCTGTACCAGGCTAGCATTTGCAACTATATATACACCCTCTAATATTACTGTGTGCTCACATGTGACACCTGTTCATGTTGCAGCAAGGCCCAACAGGTCAGCCATGAGGTACATGAACTTACAAGAGTGTGGACCTTGTGTGTGTATGGCACACACATACGGAGAGATCTGTCTGTGTCAGATAGATTAGCATCTGTACATGTGCATAGAGCAAGGGACATACTGCAACTGTTTGTGAAGGGTGGACATATATATGCTGTTGAAGGTTGTTATGTGCATATTTCTATGTAGGTTGTAGTGTGTGGCAAACAAGACAGCATACAGTGCTGGTATATGACATGTGGTGGTTAAACGCTGTGGGTATGATTCGTCAGGTTTGCAGTTTTGCAGCCAATGAGGCCTGCTAACGCTACATGGTCTGAGAACACCTTCAATGCATTCCGCACAACACTGTGCAATATTATGACATAACTGTATACCTCACAACCTTCACATAATTGATATCCCCACCATGAAAGGTGGACTGTATATGTGCCTATATGTATATCTATATGTACACCAATGGATGTTTATATGTATGTGTGTGTGTGTGTGTGTGTGTGTGTGTGTGTGTGTGTGTGTGTATATATATATATATATATATATATATATATATATATATATATATATATATATATATACATAGAGAGAGAGAGAGAGAGAGAGAGAGAGACAGGGTCATATTTACTGCAACAGATGCCTGGTGACAAAGCCATGGACTCAAGCTCAATGTTGACATTGCATTGGCATCCCTTCTTGCAAAAATTCTGTACCCATTAACTACCACATAGGCGGTAGTCTACTTAACACCGAAGGTGTGATAAGAGACCATGGGACACAGGTGGACAGCAGTCTCCCCTTTGATAATCACAGTGCCACACTAGTCATGTCATCTGTCTACATGGCACATGTCATCACAAAATGTGTGTCATCCAGGGAAATATAGGTCAGTGTTCTCCTCTACTCATCACACATAAAGCCCATTATAGAGTACAATGCCCCATATGGTATGTACCTCACAAGACATCTACAGCAACTGTTAATGACACAGACATACCTCACAAAGAGTAATACCGGCCTCAAACAGATGCCCTATGCAGGCCGTCTCACAAACCCACAGCTAGACTGTGTCCCATACCGCCTACCCAGAGGTGACCTCTGCCTAACATACTAAGCTATGTCAAACCCAGAGCTGTTGGACATGCTCCACATAAACAGATCACAATCCCTACAAGCTACAAGTTCTAGGGACCTAAACCTTGTGACCTCAATAAACAGCACATGCTGGAGGGATAGATTCCTATCTCAGAGACATCCCATACTCTGGAACAAACCACCTATCAATAGCAAACAAAGCTCCTAATTAGCAGTCATCATAACTAATCCTGATGATTGTATGGGAGATAGGAAATACACCCTGGGAATCACCTCTGTGCCTCTGCTTGACAGGGTCACGTGAAACGTAATTACCTGTGTGTCAAAGGCCAGGGTAGCATATGGTTAGACTTCTATAGGCCCTAGGGCCAATAACCTATTACCTACCTATGAAGCGATACACACCCACA
The DNA here is from genome assembly GCF_019279795.1 of Protopterus annectens. Lineage (NCBI taxonomy): Eukaryota > Metazoa > Chordata > Ceratodontiformes > Protopteridae > Protopterus > Protopterus annectens. The sequence continues at coordinate 1,536,097,575 of NC_056745.1, read as the reverse complement.
TGTACTTGTTGCAATAATTGCTATGTGAGGTTGACTGAGTGTGATGGTGAATGTGTTGGTGAATGTGTCAGAGTTCTGTAGATGTGTGATAGCTTAGTGAGAAACTGTTTCTGTCATGGTATTATGTGTCCTAGCTGTGATCCCAGCAAAAGATGTGTATGCAATTGCTAGGCAGAAAAAGCAGTATGCCATATGGTCTGTCGTAGACCCTTGGTGCCAACTGGGGTGTCCCATTGAAGGCTAAAGCAGTACATGTATGCATATTGAGTGTTACTGCTGGTGAATCAAACTCCTGTATGAACTGTAGTACTTCCTGAAGCTGTATGCCTAAACAGCATAGTATGGTGTATGTCCACATTTCTTGCAACCACTGTTTTGTGTGTTCCCTGTAGTCCTCACAGATTACGTACCCCAGGCATAAGGTTTTGTAACTACTGACACACAGTACTGTATGGTACACAGGTAAAAGCCATTTGTGTCTGGTATGTATGTCTGATGTGTGTGCGGGTATGCCTGTACCATGGCCTCGGTCATATGTGTGCTACAGGATATAGGTGCATATATAGCAACATGTATAGTCTAGTACAGCATTATGCCACCTATATTAATGAATGTGCACATATGTTAGGCAGGGGTTTGCCATCAATGACTAGTGTGGTATACTGGTAATACTGTAACTGGACTTTACAATCATTGCAATGGATTACATATTTCTTGATGCATTAGCTTGATAGATACCTCCTGTGGCTAGGTGGTGCATTGTGTCACATACAGTGTGCCATGTACTGTTGCATAGTCTTACATACTGGTTTATCTTTGTTGCTGTGCAAAACATGGTTTGATATATAGGGTGTGCCAGGCACTGTCAGGCAGTTGTGGGCTGAGCACTGATATTTGGTATTGAAAGTGTGTATCCTATGACAGCCAATAGGTTGCTATAAATGGCAGTTAACTGATATCTGTACTTTAGAATGTTAGGTGTGCCACATGACTTGCTCACACATATTGTTTAATTGTCTTCCAGGGTCATGGCCCACCATCGTAACCCCACCTATAGCCCGGCAGAGGAGGAACAGATAACGACAAGCCTGGTGCAGCACTATGCCCTGCTGTTCTCCAGAACCAGCCATGACCAGCATGAGCGAACTGCACGGTGGCAAGATCTTGTCCATAGGGTAAATGACATAGGCATGCATAACTGGACATATGAGCAGATACGCCATCACTGCAGTGATTTAATTAGACATGTCCGGCAACGTGTGTCTGATATCTGTAGACAACAGCTTGCCACAGGTGGTGGGGTAGCCATCCACCCCCCCCTCACCAGAGTGGAGGAGCTGCTCCTGAGCCAGGTGGCTCCTGGCCAACAACAACAAGTAACATGTATCATCATGGAGGCCAGAGCCATCCAGCAAGTTGACACGGAGCATGCAGGTAACATGGCATAGCTGTAGACTACTGTTACCTCTATTGGTAGAGCATGCTTATGTGAGATGTGTACTGTGTAGTTAGAAGATGTGGTGCCTAGTGTTGTGCAATACTAATAATTAGGAATATAATCTGTAGGTTTGTGACTGTCAACCGTTGTACTACTGTAACATTGCAAACACACAGTAGCAATGCCACAGTTGTTGCCACTGACAAACTGTCTCATATCCTTGTAGGTCCCTCTAGTGTGACAGCAAGGCAGCAGACCCATGCTGGTGAGTGTGTTCTGCATATAATATTGCTAATTATATGTGCATGTCATAGGCTAGGTGTAGGCCATGTACACGTATCACACCAACGCATAATGCATGATGTGCATGTTTGCTGTGAGACTATGCACATTCCAGTAACGTAGGTAGCTGCCTAAAACACATACAATACACAGAGCATCCCACACAATTGTGGCAACACTGTAGTGGACATTGGATAAGCAGAGTCGCTACACATGTGCACAACATACACAACTTTGTCATACGCAGTACACGTTAACATGCTACACATGGCATATTCAGACACCCGCTGTAAGGTCATAATCCAGTATCCCAAATGTCATCCACATAGCACACATAATATACCTGAGGAGTAGATGCCTCTCATGTGGCTGTGCGACACTCTTCAACACATAACACATTCATGTTAGGCAATGCCCCCTATTGGGCACCATACAAACCCATGTAACAACTGGCTGTGAAATGTGAATGTAGCCATGGTTCTGCAGTTCCAGCAGTACAGCATGGTATGTGCTAGTCTGGAACACATTAGTAGTCTTGAGTGACCACATGATGCTGCATGATGATGGCTCATGGTACTACAACCCATCCAGTTACAGTGACCACAGTACTACACATGGCTTTAACTGCTATGCACCTCGATGTTGTGTGTGTGTGCAAACATATGCACCAATACACAATATGCATAGCAATCACAATTTGTATAAAGTGACACATATATGTCTTGTAATGCTATTGAGTGTATAGGTCACATGACACACACTGTGTATGTGTGATGTTTAATGTTGCAGTTGTGTTGTGTATGTCATGGCTGGCACTGGCATGTCCACAATATGTCCTACACTCACCATAACCACTGTACAATGCCTATGTTGAGCAATGGTATTCATCAGGTATACATGCACCACTCATCTTGTGTGTATACATAGCATGCATGTGCTAAACCTGTGTCCACAATTATCTGCTAAAGACACAGACGCTCTAATCAGAAATGGATATCTATGTGACACACAGATACACATCCAGCCATGGTATGTATACCTGTGAGTGATGGTGCACAGGACATTGCAGAGCTTTTAATACTTGCATAGCAGTGTTGTGTCCATGTACACATTGTGTTCCAGGGTGAGGCCAATCACTGAACAACACACATGCATCAAAGCCATGTATACTGTTATTAGCAAGGGCTTTCTACACCCGCACTGCATGCTGTTAAGCAATGCACGTCCTGCATGCTGACATGTGTGATATAACTATTTGCCTTGTGATACTGTACTCCACCATCACCCACTATTGCTGGTGGTTTGTGTGTGTGTGTGTGTGTGTGTGTGTGTGTGTGTGTGTGTGTGTGTGTTTTAGTGAGAAGTGCATTTGTGTGCATGTGTGCATGTGTGCATGTGTTCATGTGTGCATGTGTGCATATGTGCATGTGTGCAAGTGTGCATGTGTTCATGTGTGCATGTGTGCATGTGTTCATGTATGCCAACATCATGTACAGGTCGTAAAGTGTGTTTCCTGTCTTCCTCTCACAGGTGCTGACTTTGGGCTGGTTCACTGCAGCAGGGAAACTAATGTCACTGAGCAAAATAGTGATAATGATGATAGGTGTGTTGAGGCACAGGCATGTTTGATAGGGTCTGCTGTTGGGCCACCAATCGACAGTACACAAGTGTCCACCCCATCCATGTACACAGTCATACTGCCATACATCCATCACCAATGCCCTTAGCTGAGGGACAGCATACAGTCAGCATTGGCCAGGACAGTGTGGGATCCATGGCATATGCATCCCGACACAGCAGCCATACCCAGATGTCTGGAAGGGTACCACATAGGCAGATATCCAGGGGTTCTCGTCGGAGCACTGCTGCTCATCATGCCACTGGCAGACGTGCCACAGGTCTTACAACCTCACCATGTTCCAGGCTGTCATGGAGGCACAGGCACATATGGAATGGTACACCAGACATGGACTAAGGGCACAGAGGGCACATAACACCACCGTAATTGACAGTATCTGTGACCTAGCAGGTGCCATCTGTAATTATACTGAGTTCACTGATAGACGTTGGGGAGAGACATTAGATGTCCTCCACAATGTCATGTCCATGTGTCAGGACAGTGTGGGATGGTTGAGTCATCGACGTGGATGTATGCCAGCAACATCAGCAGCTGGCAGTTGCCGCGGACGTCCCTCAAGTCACAGCCGCTCCCGTAGTGCCACTACCAGCTCCAGCAATGTTGGGGGTGGGCTGTCCATAGAATGTACTAGAAGACCACATGCACGTAACTCTGGACAGTCCCAGCAGAGACCTGGGTCCAGTGTACATCCATCTACCTCTGGGGATAGTACCTACTCTGGCTTTGTACCTGATAGTGTCAGTAGCACCCCTGCCAGGCACAGGTACCATATCTGTGGCCAGAGATGGTAATCAGTAAAGCCTGGCAGGTACAGTCTGTGGCTGCCCCACAATACCTGTATATGGCAGCCACATGGTGGAACCGTGTGCATACAGACACACACACACATAAACCAGACACCTAGGGCTAACACATACCCACACACATTACATCAGTATTGGCACATTGCAGTACTCTTGCGGCTCACACACACACACACATATGCTTGAAGGTGTAGCTGAGCAGGCATGATGCATTAAAGCTATGATTGTCATTGTAGTATTGTTTACACCAGTGTTAGTTAAAATAGTGAATTGTCCGCCCACGTGCCACTTTGCTGATGTGTGTAGTATTGGCAGCATGTGTTAGAGAGTGGACAGTATGTGTGGGATGTGTGTACCACAGATTTGCAGGTGTACATTTGTGAACATGGTGGAGATGCACTGTCTGCATGTACGTGCATAGTGGACACATGGGCAGGGTGACATGTCCTGTATTACACAGTAACACTCCATAGTTTCTATTGGTGGCCAGTATGCATTGTACTACACACATTTCGGAACCTGACTACACATGTGTGTATGACATGGTTTGACACTGTGCTGTAGGTGATACTGTTACATCTGTCATTGTTTTGCTTTCTGGTAGTATACATAACTTCAACAGCCTGACCATAACAAATCGTTAGATGATGTCTTGACAACTGACACACAGATGTAGGACACACAGCAACATTTGGATCCCTCAGGTACTATACTATGCCAGTAACCAGTGGTATTCACCTGCATCCATTACTGAGACCACTCCTGTTTGGCATATAGCTCTCTGAGGTACAAGCAATCACAGTAGGGATATGTCTGTCCATGTCTGGTAATGCATATTGTGGCCTATAATGCATTCTCCAGATGACACACACATCCTCCACAAGGGTATCACACAGACAGAAACCTGTTGTCAAACCCATGCTGTAAAGCTATAAGCCAAACTAAGCATAGTCATCCACCTTTACGGAACATAGTATCCCCACAGTACCACATAGGTAGTAGCCACCAACATGATGAACAGGTACTGATGTGTACATGCAACCAAGTGTTACGTCATCTCTCCTTTGATAATCACATTTCCTAAGGTATTTTGAAATCCCTCGGTGGATCACATAAGCAATAAGGGGTCTGCATGCATATCCACAAAGGTTGTTGTACACCTATAATGAATAGTCATCACTGACAGACTTTGCTGCGTTTGAACAGGTCTGACATGTACCTCGGCCATAAACTCTCACTCACACAATTCAATAGAAACTGTAATGAGTGTGTGTGACACGGATGACCTAGGCCAGGGATCACTGCAGTGGCTGACCTTGTCACAAGCATACAGATATGACCTAAGGTCTGGGAAGCAGCAGCACAGTCTGGCAAAGATGACAGCTGTGTTCTTGTATAAAGCAGGGTTCCCACACATGCAATAACTGAGGTAACATGTACGTATATGTATTTGCCACACAGCTACCTCACATGTGCAATGCATCCTGATATGTCATACAGTAGTAAAAGCAAAACCCACAACACATTCACCAACAGTGTTACACACATACAGCACACACACTCACCGAGTGCAGGATTCAAACCCCTACCTAACTACTTTATGTTACCAGAGGAATACATATTAACACGACGCACAATACATATGACTGGGAGGTTTCTGTTCCACAGGTTTATTTGTAGGATGGTGACATCATCAGACTTGACAAAGATAAGTATACCACTTGTAAGGTGTTCTACTACTCTACAAAAAAGTTGCGCCTCTCCAAGGTAATTACACACAAACACATTAAGTGCAGGATTCAAACCCCTATCTAATTACTTCATGATACTAGAGGCGTATGCATCAACACAACATGCTATACACATTACTGGGATGTCTCTTTTCCACAGGTATATTTGTAGGATGGTGACATCATAAAACTTGACAAAGATAAGTATACCACTTGTAAGGTGTTCTACTACTCTACAAAAAGGTTGCTCCTCTCCAAGGTAATTACACACAAACACACACACACAGGTGTCAAGTACAGGTTTCCAACCCCTATCTAACTACTTCATGATACTAGAGGAATACACATTAGCACAATGTGCTATATACATTACTGGGATTTTTTTCCACAGGTATATTTGTAGGATGGTGACATCATCAGACTTGACAAAGATAAGTATACCACTTGTCCTTTCCAAGGTAATTACACACAAGTGTCAAGTGCAGTATTCAAACCCCTATCTAACTACTTCATGATATTAGAAGAGTACGCATTAACACGATGTGTTATACACATTTCTGAGATATCTTTTTCCACAGGTATATTTGTAGGATGGTGACATCATCAGACTTGACAAAGATAAGTATACCACTTGTAAGGTGTTCTACTCTAAAAAAAGGTTGCTCCTCTCCAAGGCAATTACACACACATGTCAAGTGCAAGATTCAAACCCCTACTTCATGATACTAGAGGAACACACATTAACACAACGCGCTATACACTTTACTGGGAGTTCTTTTTCCACAGGTATATTTGTAGGTCGGTGACATCATCAGACTTGACATAGATATGTATGCCACTTTTAAGGTGTTCTACTACTCTCCAGTAAGGCTGCTTCTCTCAAGGAGACCACACACAAACACACATCAAGTGCAGGATTCAAACCCCTACCTAACTACTTTATGATACTACAGGATGAGCTATACACATTACTGTGAGTTTTTTTTTCCACAGGTATATTTGTAGGATGGTGACATCATCAGACTATACAAAGTGGGTTACATTAGGTGATATTAGGTGGGCTACATAGAAGGAATGTCTAAACACTTTGGCCATGTGATCATCAAAGGGGAGTTTACTATCTACCTGTGTCCCCAGGGCCATAATGACTTTCTCTGTACATACTGGATTACCACCTATATTGGAATTTCTGTGCAACTTGTTTTACCCAAAGGGGATGACTATGCATCCTTTGGCATTCAGCTTGAGGGCATTGTTTTGACACCAGGTATCAGTCTCTGTAAGACACTTCTGGAGGATGTCTGTCAGCTGTAGAGTGGATTATGGACCACAGTTAGCAGTCATCTGCAAACCTGCAAACCTGCAAATCTACAAACCTGTTCAGCCATACACCTCCCATGCTTGCCTGTACCTCTGAGCAGCATCTACTGAACAGGTGGGGTCCCAGGACCAAGACCTGTGGGATGCCATTTGTGACTGGCTTAGAGTCGGACATGGAACCCGCAACTCTGAACGTTCCACTTTGGTCTTGGGAAGTGTGCAGTTTGCTTTTGAAAATGTCTTCACAGTGGTTTCATTGACTGGGTGGGGGGGCGGGATGTGGATGTCCAGTGTGATTACTTTATGACCTGATACTACCAGCGAGGGGTTTATCTCTGTTGTGGAGCACTGGTAACCCATGTTGGTGATGATCATGTCCAGTATGTTATCACCTCTAGTGGGCATGGTGACCAGCTATTCCAGGGTCTTAGAGTTTTTAAACTCTAGGAAACATTGGGCAAAGGACGTTGTACACAAGTAATTCTCCCAATCAATGTTTGGGTAGTTGTAATCTCCTCATATAATGGTGTTTGATAGGACATTTATATTTTCCACTGTTCTCAGGAATACTGAGTGAGGTTCCTGAGACAAGGTGCGTGATCTGTAGCAGGCTACAATCTGATGAGCAGCTTTGCCCAATATTAGTTGCACTTGCATGGTCTCCAAGGCCTCATGCTGTGCCACTAACCTTAAGGTGTGGGTATCCATAAGGTAAATGGGTACACCCCTTCCTTTTGTATTTCACTTGTGGTTTTGGGTCCGAAGGTCAGAGGGATTGCGAGTGTTTTACATGGAGCATTTCCAACAGCTCTGTGTTTGACATAGCTTTGTATGTTAGGCAGTGAACACCTCTGAGTAGGCGATATGCAAGGGAGTACGGATGGAGCATTTTGAGATGGTCTGTGTATGGCATGTATTTCAGGCCGCTAATGCTCTTTGTGAGGTATTGCTGCAGGCGTTCCAGTTGTTGTAGTTGTCTTGTGAGATACATAGCAAAAGTGGCGTACTCTATTATAGTTCTAGTGAGTGATGAGTAAAGGGGAACAATGTCCTCTTTTAGTCTGCATGAGACACATTTTGTGATGAGGTGTGCCACATAGGAGGGTTTCCTGACTACTGTGGGAATGTGATTATCACAGTTGTGTCCACTGTCCGCCTGTGACCCAAGGTCTCTTGTCACACTTTCAGTGTGAAGTATAGTACCACCTATGTTGTAGTTCTTGGCTCCAGAGTTTTTAACAAAGGGGATGACAATGCACCTTTTGGCATTGAGCTAAAGCCCATGGCTTTGACAACAGCCATCTGTCTCAGTGAGGCCCTTTTGTAGGATGTCCACATCTTTAGTGTTTACAATTATGGCTCCTAGTTTGCAGTCATCTGGAAACTTCATTAGCCACAGACCTTCCATATTAAAGTTTACTTTAGGGAAGTAGATACTACACAGCCTGGGAAGTTATCTGGTCCCATGGCTGCTGTGATACTGGCTTTGGAGAGTGTTTTTTACCTGTGCAGCCATGATGATAGCAACTTTTCAGTCTTCCATTATAGAGATGTGCTCTTTCATGGGTGAGAGGGGGGTAAAGTTAACACTGATCCTATCTGTCAGGATGCTGGCAATATCAGTTGGGTCTGTATATTTAGTGCCATTGAGCTGTAACTTAAAACAGATCTGAGTGTAGCCATGACATGGACCTGTCTGTTGGGCAGAGATCTCCTGAGTAGACAGTATGCAACAGAGTACAGATTGGGTTGCATTCAGTCTTGTTGCATGGGGCAACTATTTAAGGCCAGTAATCCTCTTGTTAAGGTACTTCAGTGGTCTTTCTGGCTGCTGAACATGCCTAGTCAGATTCATCACAAGTGTGTTGTGGTACTCTCTGACAGGTCTGATGACTGCTGAGTAGTGGGAACCTCCTTTGGCATACATGAACAGACCTTGGCAGTTTGTGTGAACACATAGCATGGTTTTCTGACCACTTTGTGAATGTGCTTCTGGAAGTAGAGATGACTATCCACATTTGTCCATAGATCCCTTATTATCACATCCATATTTAGCCTGTGTGAGCATGCCCAGTATGACCTTTAGCATGCCCAGTATGACCTTTCAGTGCGATGCTGAATGAAATCCACTACATTTGTTGGAGTGTGTGAGCACGCCCGGTATAGACATTTATACTATATGTGTGGAAAATCAAGTTGTATTTTTACGCAGGGCTCACCTTTGTGTCATAGATCAACAGGGATCATGCGGTGACTGCAGGGATTCCATGAGACACTTTGCATAGACTTATCAACATTTCTACATACAGGGGGGGGGCAGCTATTCTTTGTACATTTCTACCCGGGGGCACACCTGATTGTTACTGTGGGTGTACATAGGATGAGGGTTTCACCTGACATTTATACACATTTGCTATGCCTGCACTGCTATGTACGGTACACCATTTCAGTCTGTACTGTTGCCTATCATACTGGCTTGAGGCATACTACTGTGTTACAGATACTAGCGTCCAATGTCACGTATATTAGATTGTGACTTCATAGCCTACACAACCCACATCACACCGCCTGGCCTGATGTTGTCTGTCATAGGCCTGTGGGGGAGGTTACCCATATGCCTATTTAGGGACATGATACAACATTTCTTTGTGTTTGCATTAGTGTACAATTGCCCTGCTGTGTCTGTGCCGCTGAAATGCTGTCATGGCTTAGTGGTTCAGTACTGTGACTATAATGCACAGTATCCTGGGTTCGAGCCGTGTCACTGCTTTTTATTTTCATGCTGGGCAGACAAGACTGCTTAAGGAACAGTAAAGCAAATATGAGCATGTTTACCTGACTTTGCTCAACTTTGCACGACTTTGCCCGACCTTGCCCAGCATTGCTCAACGTTGCACAACATTGCGCTAGTTAGCACGGGCAATTTTGTTTACATATACTAAATATTGGTAAATGCTTCTTAGCTCTGCTTTATATTGCTTAAAACATGGCAATCATGCCTCCGGTGGTGCTGCAGGGCTGCCTATGTCAGATGCACATACTACACTCTGTATACATGTTTGGAAACAGGTAGTGTCAAGTTAGGCATCCCTTTTATTTTATGTGCAAGTCAGAGAGAGGTATAATTTTCAGGGTTCCTACTGAGCCAATGTATGTGCTATGCGTTGCCTCTTTGCCAAGGCCAAGGCATACTGGGCACGCCTCCTTCTGCCTACTGGGGTAGGCTCAGGTTGTTCCTCCTCTGAGTCATGCTTTGCCTGTGCAGGCCATGGCAATGGTGGGGGGCTGTTTGGCCCTGCCCCATGCTGTTCCTGCTGCAGCTGTTTTTGCAGGATCATATTGTGTAGCATGGCACATGCCATGACAATTTGAGTGCATGTAGTTGGTGAGTACTGCAAGGCTCCACCAGATGTGTCCAGGTAGCGGAACCATGACTTGAGCATCCCAAACACATGCTCGATTACATTTTGAGTTTGTGCGTGTGCCTCATTATGGAGTTCTTGTTCAGGTATGTGTGCATTTCTAATGGGTGTCATCAGCCACGGCTCCAGTGCGTATCCAGCATCCCCCACTAGGTGACCGTCAGGGATGCCCCATTGGCAAATGTCTGGTACAGCTGCGTCAGATACCAGATATGGGAATCATGGTAGCTTCCAGGGTAGCCAGCACACACACTCAGTATCATGCAATGGGCATTGCAGATGACCTGGCAGTTGATGGAGTGGAAGCCCTTGCGGTTGATTTTGGCCCTACCCCGCTCACTGGCTGGTGCTTTGATGTGTATGTGCGTGCAGTTAATTGCACCCACTACCTCAGGGTATTCTGCTATTTGCTGGAAGAGATGCATGTTGCTGGCCAATACCTCATGGGAATTGGGGAAATATACATGATCACCGACATGTGCTGACATGGCATTCAGGAACTGGTGCAGTACCCTGGATGCTGATGCCTGTGAAATCCCCATCATATCACCAGTTGGTCTCAGGAAGTTACCTGTTGCTAGTATTCTTAGGCCAACACATACCTTGGTTTCCACTGGGATGGGTTCCCCTCTGTTGGTTCTGTGTGTGAGGTGTGGCCTGCACAGCTCAACAATTTGCTGCAGGAGCTCTCTGTCCACTCTATAGCGCTCCACTATCTCCAGCTCATGTAGCCCCTGGTAGGTTACCCTGGGTCTGTACACTCTTTTCCATCTCCTCACTGTGGGTTGCTCAGCAACATTCTCAATGGATAAAATAACCACAGTCCACGTAAGGCAAAATGACACAGCAATGAAAAACAGCAAAAAATAGCGTATACTAATTTATTATCCGCTTTCGTAACAAACTTCATCAGAATGAATACATATAACAAAAGCTTTCTCTTAAATACTACAATGAAACCAGGTGATTAATTAAACAATTAAATAATAAACTTTCCAGAACTAGTTAAAACCAACTTAATTTTAAAAACAACAGAAAACATCAATTAATTTAACCTTTTATAATTAATACCTAAGTGAAATGGGAATAAATTAAGCTTCCAGCTTTGTTTATATTTAATCTACGCTGTTTTAAAAAACACTTAATGTTGATTGTCTCGTTGAGACCTGGGGCTGTATCAGATTTTAATTTTATTTGCCAATATGTTTCCCTTTGCAAAAGATAATTTTTAAAATCACCATCCCTCATGTCCTTCTGACCTACTTCAAGTATGGAAAATAAGAATTTACTAAAGGATGGACAAATCAATGAATGTTTAAACAGGGCGTTCTTTTCATCTTTAGATTTAATAGAATATAAATGTTCCCTAATTCGAATTTTGAGCTCCCTGGTGGTCATCCCTATGTAAAATGCAGTACAAGTTAAACATAGGGCGATGTAAATGACTCCACTAGTGTTACAGTTTACGTAACCTGGCACCTCCAAAGTCCTACTAAAGGTGCTAACTGAAATGTAGGGTCCTGTGGAAATAAAACGACAAATGTTGCATTGATTACAGGTGTGCATACCCCTCTTATGGGACCCTAAGTTAGAAATCATGTTCTGTTGAATTTCCAAAATCCGTTTTAGGTTAAGACCATTTTTTTGGACAAAAATGGGCTTTTCTCCCAAGGCATGGAAAATATCCTTGTTGCCCTTGATAATACCCCAGTTTTTCCTAATAATATTTTGGATATCCCGACAGTCTGAGCTCATCTCCAGGGAACAAATCAAATTAGCGTTTATCTTATTTTCAGTGTTGTTCCTAGGGGAAAAATCCACTTCGTCATTTTTAAGATTTAACAGTGGAAAATATTTATTGTCCCTTTTGGACCAGATGTCCGCCCTAGCACTGTCAAGGATGGATTGATCATATCCCCTTTTGATAAATAGGGAGGTGATAAAGGCAAATTCATTGGTCAAGTCCGCATCCTTAGAGGTCATGCGGCTTGCTCGAATGAATTGCCCTCTGGGGATGTTATTAGTTATATGCTTGGGGTGCCCACTTTTATAATGTAAATATCCGTTGTTAAATGTCATTTTCCGATAAATGCAACTGTGAAGTCTGTTCTCATCAAAATCCCATTTAAGTGAGATGTCCAAAAAGTTAACATTCAACCCTACGGTACCCTTGGTAAATTTTAAATAATCCGAAAACAAGTTGATGTCTGTATAAAAATCTTTGACGGTACTGATGTCACCGTCAATTATAAAAAATAAATCATCCATAAATCGACAAAAAAACCGAATGTTGTATTTGTCAGCCAAGGTGGGAAAAAATTGTTTTTCCCACCAAGACATAACCAAATTAGCAAATGCTGGTGCTGCTGAGGAGCCCATGGCTACCCCTCTTTTTTGCCGGTAATAAGTTTTCCCAAAAAGGAAAAAATTATTTTCCAAGGTAACTTCCAATAACCTGCACAAAAGGGAAACCGTGTCATTGGTGAAATTGGGACAACTGGAGGTTAAAAAATTCCGAATAGCTTCAACTCCCTCATAATGGGGAATACAGGTGAAAAGGGAAACAACATCAAGGGTAAACATAATCTGCGTACTAGGATTAAAACCACAGGTGTTAACAAAATGGTTTATTTTCTTAAGAAAATGCCAGGAGTCCCAAATGAAGGAAGGTTGTATAGAGACAACAGGTCCAAGGATTGCATCAAGAAACAAAGACACTCCTTCTGTAACTGAATGGGGAGCTGAAACTATAGGTCTAAATGGCGGGTTTAGGGTTGACTTGTGAACCTTAGGGATCCCAAAGAGTACCCCTATCCTAGGATGGTCAATGGTACAAAATTCATATAGTTCAAAACTAATTTCCCCATTCATGAGAGCGTCATATAAATAAGCTTGAACCAAACGATAACATCGTTTGATTTCAAAAAGTGGAATAATTTCATATTCCTCCCTGTTGTCTAAAAGATCTAACATACCCTTTACATAAGACTCCTTTTTCATAATGACTATGTTGTTCCCCTTATCGCTTTTCATAAAGCGAAATTCACCAGTCATAGATTGTAAATTTCTTAAAGCCTGCCTTTCATCCCATGATATATTACTCGATGAACTAGAGTAATTTCTCAACAGACTGCTAACCTCCTGAATACATATTTCTTCAAACACTTTTAAAGTGTGGTGTAATTTAGGACAGTAAAATGAAGGTTTAACAAAGGTACGTTCAGTTGAAGGTAAATCATGCAGTAAATAATGTAGGTTCAACTTTCGAGAATATTTCTTAATGTCAACAACAGTTCTCACATAGTTGGCCCTGGTGTGGGGAACAAAATTTAAACCTAGTTTCAAAACATCCAGTTCCACTTTACTAAAAACATGGTTGGTCAGGTTTATAATACAGAAATGATCATTAGTTGCTTCTAGGTCTCTTCCCCTGAAGACTGGGAACTCAAAAAAGTTCGGCTCCTGGTGGAAACCGTTTTGGTAACAGCTTGGTTCCTCCGGTTGGAAAAAGAACCTGATGATTGTAGAGGAATAGAATTCACTGGTCCTGCCGCAACAGCAGTAGCATTACCGTTGTTCTTGGTAATAATGTCCGCGGGAGGCAGTAATGGAAAGTTTTCAACGTCTGTTAAAGGGTTACCTTCAACTTGACCAACTTCGTTAGAAATGTTATTATCAAAAGATAACTTAGTTGCCGTCCTTTCGTAGGTTTTGAATCTAGAGTGGTCGGAAAACCCGGCCCCTCCCGAAGAATAGTTTGAAAAATAATTATTGCCTCCTTGGCCAGCAGTTTTAGATAAAGGCCCCCCACCAGCATTTCTGATTCCTTGATCTTTATTGTTGACAGATTTATAAGATTTATTAGGAACACCGAAGTTAGCGTAAGCAGAATTGTTTTTGTATGAGTCAAGATCTAGTAACAATTTTAAATGCTTCCTATTGATGTTATCTAGTGAAAACTGTTCAGTTTCTTTAGAAACTGAACCAAAAAAATCAGAGAACTTTGCCTCACCTAAATTCTGCTTAAAATATGTCTCCAGACCCATAATTTCTTTCTTAAGTAATTCCTTTTTGGTGACATTATTGTCAAAAAGCAGCTTTAAAAACCGAAGTCCTGCATCATTAAAGAAGACAGTCAAAGTCCTCACTGTGGGTTGCTCAGCAACATTCTCAATGGCACCACCTTCAGCATCTTGCACATGTTGCCTTATAATAGCAATGGCAGCCCCTAACATTTTTTTGCCTCAGTTAAGCTTTTTAAGTTTTCACTTTTCTTTGTATACTGCAGTGTTGCAGTGTTTCTGAGTAAAACATGGGGGAATCTTGTTTGCAGAGTTTTAAGTGCTGGGCTGGGCTGGGCTAGTGTACTGCCTGTGTAATTGGCTGATTCTGATTGATTTCACCTGGCAGCTTTGCTAGTTCTCCTTGGTTAACTTCCTACTACAACTTTTCCTTCCTTTTCCCTTTCTGTTTCCACAGGGGGCAGCACCACGCAAACAAGCACAAACACGTGCACACGCTCGCACACAGCCTTACACAGGCTTACACAGGCTTAGGCGGGTGCACATCCGCGCATACAGGCTTAGGCAGCCTTACACAGGCTTACACAGGCTTAGGCGGGTGCACATCCATGCACACAGGCTTAGACAGCCTTACACAGGCTTACACGGGCACACACATGTGCACACAGGCTTAGACGGGTTTACAGGCGAGCACACACGTGCACACAGTGTAAACATCTTTGCAAGAAACTTTGGTGGTAGCCACGGTGTACACCTTCAGTTTCTGGGTTTCAGTTCAGACAACTGTAGACATGCCTCTTCCAGTCCTGACTAACTCACAGCAAACACATGCCACTCTGCTCCAATAAGCTTACAGTCTCTGATACATACCCCCTCATGATGTCACCTATCTTCTACTCTGTTACTCCCCTAATCCTACTCTTACACTCTAGAGACATGGTTCACATGGCAGGGAAAATTGGGATTCACTATCCTTATACTCATGTGCATAGGATTGCCTACTAATGCTTGGTTACATCTTTCAGACTGAGCTTCCCCCCTTAGTAACCACTACTCAGTAGGCATGTTGTCTTCAGCCTGCCAATCACCTGCATGGCAGAGGAATATTTTAATAAAATGCCTATTCTTGGCTTTTATTTATATTTTTTCTGGTTTTTAGAGCACCGCACATTTGCACGGCGCTGTGCTACGTTTAAACATCGGAGATAGGGGGGAAAATATTTTTTTATTATTTTGCAACACATATAAATGCCAATGGCCTTATATTTGGCCATTGACATGCTTCCTCAACTGGATGCATCCTTTATTTGGAGCTGTCATTGCTCCGTTTTGCTATTTGCAGAACAGTACTCAGTTACCAATGGAGTACATTTCTGAAAATAACACTACTCTTACTCGGACAGGTTAGTGCTTCCTGGATCACAAATTTATTTAATTTGCATAGCTTTCAGCAGCAAATGAGGTCATTTGCATAACCTAACACTGTCCGTGCAAGAGTCGTTTTAGGAGCTCTCATGCACGCCCCTGCTGGCTGTTCCTGGATCGCTTGGCAGACATATTGGCTGTCTGGAGTCTTACTCTACTCTTAGACTCTGTGCAAGCCTTCGTGAATCCGGCCACAGTTTATTTAGCTATCTGTCAAATTTGTAACAGTTTCTATATAGGCAAAACAGACCGTCGTTTCCGTGACAGGATAAGAGAACACATATATAGTATAAATAATTCTATTTGCACCAATGCTTTGGTTAAACATATTGCTTTACATGATGCATCACATAATTTTAAATTCATGGTTTTGGAGGTTATTCATGAAAATATTCGTAGGGGTGGCATCGAAAATAAAGTGGAGTCTGCTGAATTAAGATGGATTATTAGAATGAGAGGTAACAAGGGCAAAGGGCTAAATGACAAGATTTGCATTAAACCTGTTTTAAAGAGTAGAACGCTTAGATGATACAGATTTTGTATAGGATGTTTTTATGAGATGTGATATATTTTGTGTATGTGATGAAATTTCTTGTGTCAGTAGTTATTATTATTATCTTTAAGTAAAATTTCATGTAGTTTTTAGGTAGTTCTACTCTGTTATTTATTTAATTTGTTGTTGAAATTATTGACTATTATTTTAAGTGTTTAATTAGATAATGATGGCTACTGTGCTACTATTGGTCATGAGTTTTTTAAAATACAACTTTCAAAGTGTTTTCAAAATATCTGATGGAGCTGCATGGTAAGCCATGAAAGCACTCACAAGTAAACGTGCCTTGGTTTGCTCTACCAGTACTTCATACTATTTATCTTAATAACTACGTTTGTGGTTTTGACTGGTGGTGCATTTATTCCCCTGGGGGATTTTTATTCTTCTTCTTCAACAATTATACCACAGTAATGATAATTTTCTGTTATCAATAATCATTTCAAGTGCTGCTGTTATAAAATCCTACTTCCACATGACACAAATACTGCAATCAGTCATTGATATCATAACATGCACATCATATATGTAAATTCATTAAATGTGACCCTTAACTCATTAATTAAACTCTGACGTGTTTGTTATTAAATTACAATATTTTTAAAATATTTCCATACTCTTATAAGTCTGTGGTATCTTGATGCATTTACCACCTATTTCAGCTATTGGTGAAGTAATATGGTGATATTCAACATTTTGGCATATATTCAGGGCCATTTAAATGTGTTATATGCAAATTAGGCTAATTTACATTAATGTATATGAATCCTTGTACTAACCAAACTTGTCCAGAGATGTATTTTTGAATTTCTTTTTATCATTGATCATGAACAGAGTAAGATGAACCCACATCAGATTTTCATGGATGCTCTGTAGACAGCTCTGCACTCCACAGCACTCCACAACTGTCCCACACTTGCTGTGGGAATGTACAAATGTCCATAAACTAACCAAAATCACAATGTAGTTAAAAAAATGGAGTCATCTGAATGTCAAGTTTGCAACAATCTAAAGTATAATTTCTGCTGAGCCAACATTGAGTCACACCTCATTATCTCAATCAGAAGTTCTTAATACTTAAAAATAACACACATAGTGACATTTATTTCATCCCCAACAAAAACGGAAAACTGAACAGTAAATTTCTGCCGTACTACATCAGCCATACTAGTGTTATAGTACAAAACATAATCCTTAGCAATCAGCATTAACAATACCAATTATTACTGCTATATTTCCATTTAATCAAGCATAACAGAGAAAGGCAACCAGTTTCCTTTAAGAAAAAAAGTATGTGATAAAGCAGTATTAGTTAACCCAAACTTGCAAATGATATCTATAGCTGTTGTAATCTCCCTGCTATTAAACACAGTTTCGTTAAGGTGATGTCACAACCCACAGGGAGTGGTTCTAAGCCTGATTAATGCATACCTGACCATACCTTCTGCATTATTGCTCTGGCACTCTGAATGAAGACATCAACTCTGAATGCCCGAGGCTGCTCTATTAGTTGGATCAACAAGGAGATCTTGATAATGCTCTAACTTTTTAATGATTCTTATCAGGAAAAGATCAAGGCATGCACACATCCTACCACCTGGAAAAAAATGACAGGAGTTGGGTCAACATCTGTCAAACTTGACAGGTATAACTGTATCTGTAAAGCAGCACCATCACCAATTTGATGACTTGCAGAAGCATAGGTCTGACCGGGTGGCCAACTGGGTACCCAGGTAGGGTAAAGAGGCCAGAGTTCTTCAATAAGTAAGTAAAAAAAAAAACTTTTATTTCTTGATGTTCTCTATTTCATTGAGTCATATTAATTAGAAAAAAGTTAAACATGTTTGCTTAACTAGAGGTATTTTCTGAGAAAGATATGTGTACTTGAAAAATATTACTTGTAATGCTATTATAAAATGCAAAGGAAATCATGAGCATGTTTGTAATCTTACATGCATCTTTTTTGTTTAAAAAAAAAGATGGATACAAGTAATATGTTAAATTTTCATAATCTGTATATATACCTCTTAACAACAGCAAACCAACAAGCAAGTCAGTAACTGAACTCAAAACATGTTGAAGAATGTGTTTAATATGAAAGCTAGGTTAAAAACATCCACTGGAAGAATTGGTTCATGCTACAATGTCATGAAAGCATCAAACATTTTTTTTCTACACCACCATCTTTTACCTATAAAAATAAATGTAACATAAAATCTCTTCTTGAGAAACCTATTGATCATTATAAGGGATTTTTATCTACCAGGAATAGTGCCTTTACATAAATGCTTGTTAGAATGGCACTCTTTTTAAGTAGATTTGATTCTTCTGTGTATGTTGGAACTTATAAATACTTTTCTCAAAGAGTTATTTGTCGGATTACATATACATCTTGTCCTGAATTTTATGTGTGAAAAACTAAGAATGTTTTGAATAAGTGTATCTATCAACATGTTTATAGTATTCAATGTAAAGACAGTAAAAATGCACTGGACAAGCATTCCACTGTTTTTGAAAAATTCACCAAGTTTACATTTCTAGTTCTTGAGTAAATACAAAATTCTCCTTACGTAGGGGACTGGCAGAACAAATTGCTTCACTGGGAAATGTCATGGCAGTTTAAGCTGGATGCTACCAACTTTCCTTGTTTAAATGACAATATTTCTAATAGTAGTGAACTAAAATGAGAGCCAGCAGAACATGATTTTGTGTTTCATCAAAATTCTTTTTAGTTATTTTCTGCCTAGTTTGTATGTATGTGTTTTGGTTCAGGTTTAAAAAGTTTGACTTATTTTTGGTGTTGTTACTTTATTTTTTTCTGTTTCATTTTGATTTCAGCTGCAACAAGTTTTGATTGGTTTACATAGGAGGTGTGTCTTCAGCAGTTATGTTTTAAAATGGCTTCCACAAGCAGTACATTCATAGTTCAGATTATGTCTTAGTGTTACAGACAAAAGCTCTAAACTGTGGATGTTTTTAACCTATCTTTGGTGTTAAACACAATATTTAACAAGTTTTGAGTTTGGTGGCTGACTTGCTGGTTGTTTTGCTGTTACTAACTACTGTTTTCTTCCATTACTGGAGCTGTACTCTTGTTTCTTCCTTTGGTTTATTTCTTTCTTGAGTGTTCTGGGTAAGTCAGCTGCTAACTCACAGGAGCTGTTTCAAGAAGCACCTAACTTGTTTATGTCTGAACCAGGAAACCTTACTTTGTTAATTCAACAACTCACCCAGGCACTTACACAATTTAAGCTAGACAGAATGTTTCTAGGGTGAGCAGCCATTCTTTTTACTGTGGAACAACTCCAATTAATGCAGGACATGAGACTGAACTTGACATCAAATGTTCTGCTGGTAAGCCTTTAACTGAATTTTCTTCTACTACAAATGTACATTCTTGGCTGAATAAATGGAATTTTGTGATCCAGAAAGAATATATACCATCTACAGATGGTCATTATTTATCCTTGCAAAAACAAATTTCTGTATTGGATAAGTGTTTATGCAAATTTAAATCACTACAGTTGGATAACTACTCTTTGGGTGAAAGTATATGGAGATAACATGTACATAAAGGGCTCCATATAGGGAAGTTCCCACAGGGTGTGGAAGCAAATTCACCCTTTCACCATGAAGTACTGGAATTTTTTGATCATACAGGTCTAGAGCTTACCAAACTGCTCATTAAAGAAAATGACAGGCATTTGGTGAAACTTAAACAGGAAGTTACTAAATTAGTAGATTCTATCATTGCTGATTTAGACGTTTACAAGTTCAAGTCCCAGTTTAGTAACACCTTTTAAGCCATAGATAATAAACTTGTTCAAGTTAAAAACCGAAAGGACAATAAATTACTCAGGGATGACTCAGATTATCGTAAACTGTATACCCTGATCCACCAGGTACAACAAACAAAAACAATCGTGTTGAGAATTTTTATATTGACAATAATGAAAAAACAGCTCAACTGGATATCACTTTAAGGGAAATAGCTTTGAGAAGGTCAGAGAGACTGATCAACAAGCAACAGTCCAACTTTCACCCACCAAGGTACTTCCACCCACCCCACCACTATCCCCTGGGAAGAATAAAGAAGAAAAGAACTACAAGAGAGGGTGTACAAATCAGCAATGGTAACTGGTTTATTCACCCAGGAGCTCACTACTATGCCTTCAGGCACTGTAAATATTACTGATTTTTTGGATATCACATTTACAAATCTAATGATATGGTGATAGGCTCTGAGCACCATAGTTTGTTTTTGAAGGGGTTTAACTTCATCCCTTCCACTAGGGCCAGGATGGATGACACTCTCCTTGACTTAAAATTATTTACCAGCAAACTTAATTTTCAAGCGCTATTTGGGGGAGACATTAGTTGTAACACCCCTGACATGTTTAAGAGAAAAAGTACAGCAAATCCTCATTTACACCCAGTTATCAATGTTTTTGAGAAACAATGCAAAAAGAAATACACATACTGTTGCAAAACAATACAAACAATGTTTTAACCTTTTGGTTAAAGAAAATCAGCTTCTCCAACAATTTATTCACAGTTATAATATCAGATACATGACAACAGACAAAGATGGGGGCCTGGTTATTATGGACAGCGCTGACTATGCTGGGTGTATGTTATAAGTTCTGCATAATGATTGTGTGCACACTGCTGTCACCACAAATGAAATCAATATAGCCTACAGGATCAATACAGTGGCACTGGATGAGTTGTTGTTATTCGATAAAATTCCACAAGGCTTATATGATTTTATCTGAGTACATTTTTCTGTTATTAAAAAGATCTTTGGTATTCTAAAAATCCACTCCAATCCATCTGACCTCCCCATGTCCAATTGCATCTGTTATTTGATCAGTTGCAGAGTCTTTGCCAAGTTTATAGACCAACAATTTAAAAACTTGTTTGTTTCCTTCCCACATATAATAAGAGACTCAAGGGACCTTCTGGATAAACTGAAGGGAATACCAGCAAAAGATTAATTTCTTTTGGTTACTTGTAATGTACAACGTTTATTTATGGTAATACCCTATGACCTGGGGTTGGAGTGGTTCAGAGTGATTGTAAAACAATTTGGCTTACTTTCTGAAACAGATTATAAACTGGTTAGTGAGTTCATGGACTTGGTGTTAAACAACAACTTTCTGATCTTTGAGGATGAATTTTACAAGGAGACTCTTGGAGTGGCTATGGGAGTTGCATGAGTCCCCATGTTTGCAAATACTATCTTATTAAGATGGGAATTAGAATCACTTTTTAAACTCCCCCTCTTTTCCAAATATGCTGGCTACTTCAGATACCTTGATGATTTACTTATTTGGGAAAGAAGTGTCAATGAACTTGAAGAATTCATAGTACAGTTACAAGCCAACACCTCCTTTTTAAAGTTCACATATTCCTTTGAACATGACCAGATTAATTATATTGACACTGACATCAAAAAGGAGTTAATGAAGTGTTCACTACCAGGATTTACAGGAAGTCCACTGACTGTAACACATTTCTTTTATTCACCAGTTATCACCCCTTCCATCAGAAGAGGGGGTGGTAAAAAGTCAATTTATTAGAACCCCTTGGTTGGCCTCAGATGATGTAGTGTGTCTTGAACAATTTGACATTCTAAGATCTATGTTTTTGGACTGTGGCTATCCCTGCCATTTCTGGATTCAATCATATATGAGATATGGGCAGAGAGAAGCCCTAAATATGCCCCCATCATCAAGAAAGTGTTGAATCAGCTCAACAAGAAAGACAATCAAGCAGGTTTTAATGGCCAAAGTAATATGGTCCTGTATTACACTCTGGATTTCAAGAACATTGAAAAGATTTTGCGGAAAAACTGGTTCATGCTACAATGTGATGAAAGCATCAAAGAGTTTATTTCTACACCACCATCATTTACCTATAAAAATAAATCTAACATAAAATCCCTTCTTGAGAAACCTACTGATCATCATAAGGGATTTTTTATCTACCAGGAAATGTTGGCATTGTCATCAGTGCCTTTACATAATCACTTGTTACAATAACACCCTTTTAAGTAGATTTGATTCTTCTGTGCATGGTGGAGCTTACACTTGCTTTTTTCAAAGAGTTATTTACCTGACTACATGTGCATCTTGTCCCACTTTTTATGTGGGAAAAACTAAAAAAAACTTTGAATAAGTGTATCTATCAACATGTTTACAGTATTCAGTGTAAAGACAGTCTGCCGGATTCAGTATCCTTCCATGCAGGACTAGTTTAGTCCTGCATGGAAGCAGCTGTTTAGGAGCAGGATGGCAGTGCGCCATGCATATCAATGAAGGCATGCTGTCTGAGCTCCTAAATGGACAAGGAGCATGTACAAGTGCAGGGGCCGTGTCTGAGAGCAGAGCTCTCAAAATACACACACCCCTGCAATGAATAATAGCAGTGTATGAATAAAAATGAGTGAGACCGCTCATAGGTGTTCGCATACCCCCAGCAACACCCCCCCCCCAAGTTTACAAGAGCAGTAGTTAAAATGTTAAATATAAAGAACTGTTTTTTTTTTGCATAAAACAGATTAAATTTAACTGTAGGTCTGCGGGTTTGCCCATCGCTTAGCTATGGTTAATGCAGCTTAAATGGCACAAGAGAATAAAAGGCAATATATATGCAAAACAAGCAATACAGCAATAGTGTAGTGGACAGAGCATTCACCTTACAAGCAGTCATTCGCGGTTCGAGTCCCACTCCAGTATAAACAATTTTCCATGTCAAATCACTTTATGATCACTCTATTTTGTTGCATAACCTACGACATAACATACCTTTGTGAACTGGAGTACTGCATTAAATGCAGATGTGAGGTGTCATTGTCATAATGTTGTAAAGTCTACAGATAATCACAAGTTCCCCATACAGTATATGTAAACAGGAATCAGGGATACAAATGGAAGGTAAAATGTGTAATGAATTATAAATCCATACAGTTTCCAAATCCACCACCTTCTCAAGAACCATTAGATATTACTGTCTAAATTAGTGTGGTGGTAAACGGGAGTACGTAGTAGTAGTTAGAAAGAGTAAGCATATTTAAGCAGTAGTAAGCAGGTTTAAGCCTGTTTGCGTGGGGGTAAACAATGCTCACACAGGTTAAGCAATATTGAAGCTAAAACTCTGTTAGCATATTTAACCGGAGGATAGCATTGCTTACCTTCACGCAAACCTGCCTACAACTGCTTAAAAGTGCCTTAACCACTCTGTATGCATCAGCTACTGCTCTGGCCAGAAAAAAAAATAAACAGCCTTTGTAAGTCTTGAACCCAGGACCCTGTACAGTATAGTCACAGTAGTTAACCACTAAGCCATCATAGCAGTACATAAGATTGAGATATCACCAAACAGATCCTTACTATAGGAAATACAAACTGAACACGTGAAAGGAATCTATATACAGTTTTATATTGTATAACCTACAACAGGCCATAAATATGTGAACTGGAGTACTGCATTAAGCACAGATGTGAGGTGTCATTGTAATAAAGTGTTGACATCCCCTAATAAGCACAAGGACCCCATACAGTGTATGTGGGAATTCCCAGATATGCTCAGAATTAGTCCAAAATGACATAAAAATACACCTAACCCACAGACGTTGCCAACATCCTAGCTGACAGGTTCAGTGCAAACCTCTCCCCCCCTCCCCACCAAAAGGGCAAATATCTATCCCAGCAGAGTGCTGCCCCCCTGACATCTCAGATGCTCAGGTAACAGCCGCCCTCTCCCAAGCAAAAAACACAGCATCGATGGGACCAGACGGTGTCCCGGGCTGCGTCCTACATGAACTCCAAGAAGAGCTAAACCAAACATAAAACTACTGTTCAATCTCAGCCTTACCACAGGATATGTATCCAAAGAGTGGCGTACAGCAACAGTGGTCCCTCTCCACAAAGGTGGCGCCTCAACGGATCCTGGAAATGATCACCCCATAAGCCTGACTAGCTTGGTCTGCAAAGCTATGGAAAGGATCATCATGGACCTCATAAATAAAGATGTTGGGGACCTACAGACACTGGATCCTACCCAGTTTGGCTTTGTTAAGGGCAGATCCTGCTTCTTAAACCTGGTCAATTTCTTTGAAACAGTCACCAAGGCCATTGACGAGGGGAAGGTGGTCCACACAGCCTACCTGGACCTCGCAAAAGCCTTCGATACAATACCCCACTCGGGCATTATAGATAAGCTCACCAGCTTAAATATTAACCCCTATGTCACTAGATGGGATACAAACTGGCTCAAGGACATAACCCACATGGTTAGAATTGCTGGAGCCATGCCAGACTCCAAACCAGTTACAAGTGGCGTCCCACAAGGCTCAGTCCTAGGACCTCTCTTGTTTGGTATATATTTCTCAGAGGTACAGGCCAACACGGAAGGACTGTGGCTGACCAAGTTCGCAGATGACTGCAAACTGGGCGCCATAATCGACTCTCTAGCCGACACAAGCATCTTCCAAAAGGGCCTCATAGAAACAGACAACTGGTGCCAGAGCCATGGCCTCAAGCTAAACGCCAAAACGTATAGACCCAAGTTGATAGCAATTTCTCATTTGACAACCACGTAGCCAAAGTGGTTAGAAAAACATTTTATATAGCCCACCTAATCATGAAGGGATTCACATCTAGATCAGGGGAGGTCATCCTGCCTCTTTACTCATCCCTCATCAGGCCCACAATTGAGTACAATGCCCCTTTTGGGATGTACCTTACCAGACACCTGCAGCAACTGGAAAGACCCCAAAAGTACCTCACCAAGAGGATCAAAGGGCTCAAACAGATGCCATATGCTGCCCGGTTAAAGAAACTCCAGCTCTACTCAGTGGCATACCACCTGCTCAGAGGCTATCTGTGCCTAATGTATAAAGCCATGTCCAATCCGGAATTAATGGACGTGCTGCACCTCAGAAAATCCAAATCCCATCGAGCTACGCGCTCGAGAGACTTGAACCTCAGCACTGAAATAAATAGGAGATGCTGGAGGGACAGATTCATAACCCAGAGGCTCCCTTCACTCTGGAATAAAATCCCAGTCCAGGTTTGGCAGTGTCCCTCACTGACTCTCTTCAAGAGGAATCTTGATGAGTGGATGGAGGATCGTAGGTTTACCAAGGGTATCACTTCTGTGTCACTGTTAGACAGAGGCACAGTATACTAACCTCGAAAAAGGGCATAGCAAAATTAATTTAAAATGGCTGGCGAAAGCCAAATACACTCTGGCTAGGCTTATAAATGTCCTAGGGCAGATAGCCTAGTATGAACCTATGAACCTATGAACCTATGTACACATGAATCATGGATACCAAACACATATATAACATGTAATGAATAATAAAATCAATGCCAAAATGCAAATATAATGCAAATTAAATATTAAGCAACGCTAAGCATTGCATAGCCCAGCTTAGTAGGTGTAAGAAATGTGTAAACCAGATAACTCAGTCTGCCCATTGGTATACCCCTGTAAGCAATGCCAACCTTAGGTAAGCAGGTTTGCCCATAGCTTAGCATTTTCAAAACCATACAATCATGACAAAGTGCAGGAACGTGTCCCTATTTAAACCCAACAGGCAGGAATATATCTCATAACTGGTTGTAGCTTCCTCTTGTAGGCATTATGTCTGGAATGGGAGAGGGTGTGCACTTTTGGGTGCAGTGCTGGGGCATCCAGGAGTCCAGAGTCATGGCAGGACTCCTTGTGAAAGACCATGACCAGCGACTGCTACAGGGCCAGTAGAAGGGTTTCCATCCCAATACAAAGTGGAAGCCTGGGACCGTCTCGCCCGTGACCTCACCAGTGCCACTGGCATACCCCAAACTGGTGAGCAGGTCAGGCATCACTATGCCAACCTGAAGCGGAGAAAGGGGGAATCTTTTGGATCATTGGATCCAAGAGGCTAGGAGGACAGGTGATGTCCCAGCCATGTGTAAATATCAGTCCACTACCTGTTTAATAATTGACAGCTCATGTATATTATGGATAGGTATGGCTAAATATTCCTCTTATGTCTTTCACAGTGGCAGGTGAGTGGGCTGCAAACCAGGAAGCCCATGGCTGTAGACTGCAGTGTTTGTGATGCAAGGCAGGTTAGTAATACTCTTGCATGTACTATCATAGGAAATAAATCTAAACGTAGTAGTAATTTAATTGCCTGTATAAAACCTGTATTGTTTAAGGCATGTACTGCATACACCAAAGAATAGGGCAGGAAGAGTCTCATACAGGCTGTATGTAAATAAAAGCATAATAGCCTGACAAGTAAGGTCTAACTGTTGGATTGCATGTGTTCACTCTGGTATCATATGGTAATGTTGAGTTGCAATTACTTAATAGTACTGTTGTAGTAAGCACTGTTACCCACACTGTGCTACATAAATAAAATGTGTAGGAATGTCTGTATATGACTGTTATAATCCCAAGAGGTCAAACAGTACAACTGAGAGGGACTTAGACAGAAAACACTGAAAAGACAGACAACAAAATCCAAATAGCACACTCAACTGCAATGTGAACTGTTGTACGCAGACCTCTCAACCAATTGGGGACAAATTTCAACAGAATCAGAGACTAGTCAAGAAAAAAATCAGGGACACTTTTAAAATATTAGTGCTATTAACTTGAAACATTGACAGAATCAGAGCATATGAATTAATACACATTTTCTGAAGTAAAAGAAGTTTATAACTCTTAATTATTGTCATTATTCATTAAGTGTAATTCACCACCTTTCTGCCCAAAGTCACTAGTTTTAGGAGGGATTAAGAGGGACAGAGTTAAAATCTGAGTCAAAATCAGGGATGTCCCTGAAAATCAGGAACAGTTCAGAGGTATGTGTACATTTTGCACACACAGCCATGGTTCAAGTCCTGGGAGTGGTAGTAGGCTGTATGCAGAATCATAACCCACAAGTGTACAGAAATGTCCAGAATGCCCAGTAAATTGGCCCATAGCTGTCATCTGTCATGCTGCCCCCCTGGCAAATCAGTGGGATGATCCCAGATGTTTAGGCAGCAAACAAGACATACAACTGATTGTCAGACATCTATAACAACAAACCTGTCACTCTAGCAACCCCCCCCCCAAATGTTATGAGAGTAAGTAGCCAAGAGTGTGTACAGTAACAGAGTGAGATGTATGTGCATAATACTAATGTAGAAACTGGTAATTTGTGTGGCAACATGCAGGTAGTGCTAGCAAACATTGCTCCCACAGGTCTGTCAGATAAGAACACTGTGCCTATAAATAAAAGATTGATATCCTGTACTGGTACTGTTTACTCTGGTATTGTATGGCATTATTGGTGTTGCAGTTGTTCAGAATAATAAGGTAATACTCATCACTGTCCCCCACACTGTACTACACAATACAACTGTCTAGGAAATCCTGTATAAGAGTGTTCTAATTACAAGGTCAGAATGTAAAACCACATGAGAATCATAGACAGAAATTAGACAAGAGATGCATATCAATATCTATATAGCACACTCAACTGTGATGGACAGTGTTTTATTTTTAGCAGACACAGCCATAGTTCGAATCCTGGGAGTGGTAGTAAGCTATATGTAGAATCATACCCCACAAGTGTACAGAAATGCCCAGAATGTCCAGTTATTTGGCTCATGTCTGCTGGCTGTTACCCTGTCCTCCTCCCATATCAGTGTGCTACTATCTGACATGTAGGCAGCATTTCATGTCATATAACTGACTGTCAGACCTGTACATATTTTGAAAATGTCAAATAAAACAAACCTGTCATTGTACAAGTCACTAGAAGTTTAAGAGGGCAATAGTCTGAATATATCATGGTTCACCTGCATGTGGTGAAGACATGCCCAGAGTGTGTGCAAAAAGAGATGGTCAGGTATGTGCAAAACATCAACATGGAATCTGGGAGTATGTGTATAAACAGTTAGGTAGTGTTAACAAACAATACCTCCACAGGTATATCAGGTAAGAAGTGTATACTGCAGGTAAAACTAGTTCATGTATATAGTTGTCGACAGCCATACCACTGTCCAAACTAAGGCAATAGGGTAGTGTACTAATACCTATAAGGTAAAGATCACAGCACTAACTAGGAAAGTAATGCAAACTACAGGAATATACTAGTTGTTAATTGACATCTTTCTCCCCCCCCCCCCACCACCATATCTGCAACAATAAACTAAATACACAACTCAATTGGTATGTGCTGAATTACCTCTACTGTTGGGACATATGTCCTATTGTTTGATAATTATTTAAATTTGTTTCTGTGTGTGTGCTATGTTGAAATGCTCCCACATTGGTGGCATGCTACCATCAATGTACCTGCATGCTGTTGTAATGACCACTAAGGTTCCATATATGCATGTGTTTTGTTTGCTATGCAACTGTTCCATATCTGGTGTTTGAGTTAATGGGAATATCTATGTATGCTATTATACCTAATCCTGGCATGTGTTGACTATTACTAACCCACATATGTTGATAAAATGTAAACACCATAGCACGTTTGGTAACGCTGGTCGGCCATGGCACCGGGCATCAGCACATCTGGGGCCCAACCCGGGGCTTCCTCATCTGTTGGTCCTGCACCATCGTTGGGTGGAACTGCCTCAGGGGATGGGGTTCACCCCCTTGGGAGTGGGAGTGGACAGGAAGCTGTCACCTGTTGCCAGGTCCAGGTTGTGGTGTGTAGCGAGCTTCGCAGGGAGGTCTGAGATATGCAAAACCAGCTTGAGGGCTGTGTGTCGCAGCTAGAGGGTTGGCCTGGCCCTCTTACTCAGCCCCCAGTACAGCCACTTTCGGGGCTGTGAAGGTGCAGTGGTGACCGCCCATGGGTCGGGATCAGAGTCCCACTGTTTCCACTTAGGGGCTCATGGGCTTCCGATTTCCCAACACTCCTTCCCATCAAGGTGTTTATTTCCCACATGTGTCATATTCCGCCCCTGTATGAGTCTTGTTTGTCTTGTCTGTTAAACTACCCGATCTACCTCCCCAAATATACACATGTACACTGGACACGTAAAATGGTCTAAATGGCTTAACAACATATTATTGTTGTCCTCACCCCTCTCTCAGGGGTATGAGTGTCCCAAATCTATCTCAAAATTCAGTGTATATGCACAGCTGTTACTGTAGAAGAAATGGGCAGCTATGTACCTTCCCTACACCCTTCCTGCACATCCATAGCTATTTTCCCTACTGTCTTTCCCTCTTTGTGCCCCTTTTTCACCACTTTCCTGTCAATCCTTTTTTCTTTTCTGTTAAAGAAATTAGTTCAGGAGTAAGCACTTTTAAGCAGAAGTAACCTGGTTTAAGCCTGTTGTACAGGGGGGGGGGGGGTAATCAATGCCTACACAGGTTAAGCAATTGAAAAGCTAAATCAGTATAAGAAACTGTAACTGGATGTTAGCAGTGCTTACCTCCATGCAAACCCGAGGAACCCGCTTACAACTGCTCAAAAGTGCCTTAATCACTCTGTATCCAATGGCCCTTATTATGCCCATTAACAAACTAAACAGCCTCTAAAAGGCTCAAACCCAGGACCCTGCACACCATAGCAAAAGTGATTTACCACGAAGCCATGTCAGAGACACATGATCCTGATCTTTTCATAAACATATCATCCATCACAGTCATTCAACAGTACAAGAAATGAAATTATATACATTTATGTATGTAGTTATTTATTTTTCATGTGTTAACCATGTTAGTCTGACTGAGCTTTTGGCTCATTTTCAGCAGAGACCCGGGGAGAAAAGCTCCTCAGTGAATAAAATGTAACAAAGTCCCATTACAGTCAGCAAAAAAAGTTACTATCAGGTTAGAATAGCATGTGTGTGTGTGTGTGTGTGTGTGTGTGCGTGTGTGTGTGTGTGTGTGTGTGTGTGTGTGTGTGTGTGTGTGTGTGTGTGTGTGTGTGTGTGTGTATATATTTCTATAAAAGTATATATATATATATATGGATCTACCTGACTAGATCGAAACTTCATAACACCGACACGCACTTCACAGACACCACATAATCGACAGTTCACAAACACGACACCACATACACTCAACACATCATAACAACAAACAAAACAAATCCCCTATCCAAAACCCACACACACAACACAAGCACACCAAAATCCTTACAAACCAACACTAACCCTTACATACACAACTATCTACAACCCTAACCGAAACCCTAACCCTAAGGTCCGTCACTATCGCACACTCACCTAACCCGCGCCCTAACCCTAACTCACTTAACCCGCCCCTAACCCAAAATATATCACTACTGCACCCTTACCTAACCCGCGCCCTAACCCTAACTCACTTATCCCACCCCTATCCCTACAGACCGTCAACATTGCACACTTACCTTACTCGCACCCTCACCTAACCCGCGCCCTAACCCTAACTCACTTATCCCACCCCTACCTCTACAGACCACCAACATCGCACACTTACCTTACTCGCACCCTAACGGCCGCCACTACCGCATACTTACACATCCTTTCCCCATCTCAGTGTTCTCAGCATCGGTGTCTTCCTCCGTCGGTCTTCTGCCTTGTCGATCTTCTGGCGATTTGTCGGTGTTCTGACGTTTCGATCTACTCAGGTAGATCCATATATGTATATATATATATATATATATATATATATATATATATATTTATAAGCATATACCTATATCTATATATGTATATACAGATATATAGCTATAGATATAAAAGAGAAGAGAACAAATACATTTATGACCACAGGCACTGTTAATGGGGGTGAGGGGGCCCAAGCTGCATACGTCTTGTATGTATTGATATTAACCCCCCCCCCCCCACAGCCAAACAGGTCTGCAATGCAATACCAACTGTTGCAAGTCCCCTAACCAGGACCCAACACAACATGGGCACAAGATGCTAACAGTAATTCATCCCACCTGTATGATGTCAGGCTGGTATCAATAACATATCATGCAGTACAGTCTGGCTACCATAGGGAATGTACAATGTGGAAGCGATAAACATTCCTAAGATGCATATATACATACACACATATATGCAGATACATATATATATATATATATATATTTATATATATATATATATATATATATATATATATATATATATATATATATATATATATATATATATACATATATAGATATAGATATATATGTAACTACAAATACACACACACACAGATATGTATAAGAAGACACATATTTAGAGTGTGCACATGATACAGAACAGCCAGTATTCCTAGAGTTGCCACCTTAACAAATGGACACTGTATGCGTCACCCATACAAAAGACAATTGTTGCCTGAAACATATACCCACAGAGAGTTCAAAGGATATAACACCATGCACAGATTTGCATACATGAGAAAGCTTTATATGTGTACTATTACAGTTGTATATGTCATGTCATATAGCTGTTTAGTCTTTGAAATACATATAAACAGACTAATGCAACTCTCAAACAGATCAATTAATACAGTACTCCGGAAAGGATAACATATGTTGCTGTCCAGGCCAAGGCCTTCAAGTAGTACAACAGTAAATACAGACTGGGCCACAGGATAACAATCAATCAACAGTAAATACTGCAGATGTATAGTCCAGCAGCCTCTAACTGCACTCTGTACACAATCTCTAGGGGGAAAAGACTTCAGTTGGCACAATGGGATGTATGTGTTACATAACAAGGCATAACAGAAACCATCACAATCACACTAACAAACAGAGCAGTCTGTATGGCAGGAAGCAGTAGGCCTGCATTTTCCCGAGGTGAATTGTATGGTAATGTACATCCAGATACCTTAAGGCAGCTTACTCCTGATATCCTTCACGAGTTGTAACAGCCTAGGTTAGTTATGGTGCACCCCCCATAGACTGACATACAGGGGCATATACCACTGTTACATACACTGACCTCTGGACTGCAGAAGGGCACACATGTATTGTGCAGATGAAGCCCACACATATATGGTCCCAACCCCATAATATGTGTGGGTGTCACAACAGCAGTGGAATGATGGCAGGAATGGCAGCATGACATACTCACAGGCCACTACATAACAACCCCTGACTGCATGTCATATGGACAAAGACTGGTATGTAGGTGGAGGACAGAGGCCAGAACACAGGCCCTTATGTGAAATAGCGTTGTCATACACTAAGCAAGTTGTTGGTGTTGCAGGATAGTCTGCAACATACCCTTAGTCAGGAATATGAAGTCAGAAACACAAATGAATGTAGCCATGTACTGATAGCACTCAACACACGCACTGCCAGTGATATATCTGACACAAGACCTGTGTGGTAGACAGAAAAAATATAACAGGCACACCTCTGGCAATAAATTGGATATGCCCACAGTTGAGAGCTATGCAGACAGACTGCATTCCATGTTAAAATATTATGTACACACAGACCCTGTAACACTGGTGCTATACAATGCATACAGCAATACTCACACTCTGTCTGTAGTTCTGGAACCTCATACAAATATGTAGTTGGCCTGAGTGTGCAAGTTCTCTTGTAAGAGGTATCGCTACCTGCTGTCTGCAACACTACTGCCCACACACAGGAAGGCTGTCCATCATACAGGAAAGGTAAAGGGACCACGCCCACATGATGTACGGATTTATAGTAGTTGGTTACCATGACAGTGGTAAATGGAAGTACTACACAGCATGCTGCATGCAGGTAGCAAGTGGAGGACACAGATTGGTGCAGAGGCCATCACCTGATCATGTGCATCACCTGCAAAAGCCATGCTGTAATCTATTCCAATCAGGTCAATCCATTTACTGGAGAGAGAGGGGGGGGGGAAGAAAGTGAAAGAGAAACCAGAACCACAACCTAAACCTAAAGCTAAACCAAAGCAGAAACAAAGAAAGCAGGCTAAGGCCATAGCCAAGTAGAAAAAAAAAACTCCTACAAGAAAACCATCCACAACAGACCTCATTCCCACAACAGATATGTGAAGTATATATGCATGTAATTGACTGTAGTACTTGGTCCATAATACTGGGAAAGATGATGTGGAATGATATATATGTGCCATCAGGTGTTGTAGTAATGATGTTATGCTGAACAACTGCTATGGACAATAGAGTATGTCCCTGTGAGAAGTAGGCCATACCCGTCAACTGTTTTGAGCAGCACTGACTGACAAGATGTAAGCCAACATAGTGTGTGTTGTGTAATGGAAAGGATGTATATTACTGTGGCCAATAGCTGGTGGTGGAAGTAATGCCATAATGATGGACACGTGAGTTCCAGAGCCCACCACTTGCAGGACACTCAGGTTAACATGTATTGTAGCATGCTGAAATGCCATAGGTGTGTAATAGGCTTACCTGTAATCTGGCCATATATATATATATAGGTATGTATATGTGTACACACACTTATATGTATATAAATATATATATATATATATATATATATATATATATATATATAGATATATATATATACTCCCCTAATTTTAGGCTGTGTCCATATGTGGCATCTGTCTGTGTTGTAGCAAGGCAGAACAGTGCAGCTGTGAAGGAAGGAGAGTTAGAGATTGTGGACCTGATGTCTGAATGTACCCCATATATAGGTATGTATATGTGTACACACACTTATATGTA
Source organism: Protopterus annectens (assembly GCF_019279795.1). NCBI lineage: Eukaryota > Metazoa > Chordata > Ceratodontiformes > Protopteridae > Protopterus > Protopterus annectens. Next base: position 1,536,063,286 of record NC_056745.1, on the reverse strand, counting down.
TATAAATATATATATATATATATATATATATATATATATATATATATAAACATATATATAATACACACACACACACATATATATATATATATAACACACACACATATATATATATATATATATATATATATATATTTATACAACATAAAATATATCGACACACACACACACACATAGATATATATATATATATATATATATATATATATATATATATATATATATATATATATATATATATATATATATGTGTGTGTGTGTTTGTGTGTATGTCTACATATATACAAATACACACACACACACACACATATGAATGTAAATGCATGCCTCCTATATTACCACCACAGTGCTGCATGCTATGTGTGAGGGAACATCACACATAGCAATGCACACAGATATATACAGCTGTAAGTTTGTGCAACATGGATGGTTATGTCACATGTGAACCCCTTGGTGGGACCACATTGCCCTTGTCTGTGAAGTAGGGAATGGGAATATGGGGAAGGATAGCAGGTGTATTTGTGGAGGCGGTTTGGGTTGGTAGATATAGAGGACAGCCTACATGGGTGGTATATGACACATGTTGTGGGTAACCATCCTGGATGCTGTGTGTGGTCTGCAATGTGGAAGCCCCATGAGCCCCCATATGGAAACAATGGGAACAAGGCCCCCACCCATTGCTAGTCACAACAGCAGCTCCATGGCCCTGAAAGTGCCTGGCCTGGAGGCTGAGCAGGAGGAGCATGTGGACCCCGTGATTGTGTACTCGGGGCCTCAAGCTGCCGTAACACATCCCACGTGTTTCTGTGGAGCCCCCTATGGAACAGATCCTGGACCTGACCTCGGGTGACAGGATCATGTCTGTGTATTCCCCCGCGGGGGGAAACCATCGCCTGAGGTGATTCCACCTGAAGGTAGTGCTGGAACAGTAGATGAGGAGGCCCCAGGGTGGTTCCCACATGTGATGTGGTGTGGTAACATGGCCAGATGAGGTGAGAGAGATGGTTCTGCTGGCAACTATTCCCTAAACATGCTATTGTGTCACTGTTATAGAACATATGTGGGTAGTAATAGTCCATACAATCCTGGAACATGTCCAACAGCATGCACTGATATCCCCAATAACACAGAATGACAGATGTGCAGTAATCACATAGCAAGCATGCAGGTGAAATAGGCGTAACAGGCCAGCAATGATAGTGTCCCCACAGGGAACATGGCTACAAACTACAATACAATATATGTCCCAATGGTTGGCAAGCTGTAGCCATACCTATTGAATTGTGTGAACAGTTTGTTGTCACTGATATGGTGGGGGGAGACAGAGATGTGTATTAAGAACTATGGTAACCTTTCTGTATGAGCTGCTTAGACATGTTTCCATCTTTATGTCTTTCAGGCAAAATGTCCCACAGACGTTTGCCACGGTATTCTGTGTCAGAAAATGAGGTCATACTGAACCATCTGATACAGCACTACCTGGTCCTATTCAGCAGGACAGCCCATGAGCAGCAGGAGTGGACCACCCTGTGGAAAGATATAGCCAACAGGGTCAATGATGTCAGCCTCCATAACCGCAGTTATGAGCAGGTCCAGCATCATTGTACTGACCTACTTCGCAATGCCTGTCAGCACGCTGCTACAGTCTGGGGGGATCACCTTGCAACAGGGGGCAGTCATGCCATCCATCCCCCCTGACACATGCTGAGGAGTTCCTCGCCTGCCTCTTTGCACCTGCCCGCCCACACACCCATCAACTGGCAGAGACCATTGTGGAGGTGGGTGCTACCCACACACAGGTTGAGGAGCATGTAGGTAAGGCCACAAGACACATCAGTAGACCACTGTTGCGTATGCATCTGCATCTGTAAAGGTAGATCATGCATTTGTGAGATGTCATATATATAGTCTGTTGCTGCGTAGTAGTAATAAACAGATGTGCATAAGCGATAGTATTGTGGACTTGTACTGTTGATGTACTGTAATGCTGCCCCCACCCTGTAGCAATGCTACAGCTGTGGCCACTGACATCACATCTCTCACACTCGTATGTAGGTCCCTCTGGTATACCACCAAGGCATTAGCCTGCAGCTGGTGAGTATGGTTTATGTTCATGCTTTCCAATACACCGGGCATGTAATGGCTATGCTATATTTCATGCACACATCTAACACTCCTACCCATCATGCATGCCGTACATGTTCACGTATTGTTGCTGTTAAATACACTGTATCACAGTGGTGACCATGATGGGGTATCTGAAGGGTATGTCAGACACCTGCAAGATAACTAACATCCTGTCATTGTGAAATGTGTCCACAGGGATGAATATAATGGTGGGACACATGGCCTACAGTAGGGACATGTGTTAAACATCACCCTTATACAGTGCTACAACAGTGTATATACCAGTATTACAATGGCAACTGTTACAGATCTACACTATGGCATAACATAATACTGTGGTCCATATTATTAGCTGGGACTTGGCTGTTACACGTGGTGTTCAGTGTTTGGGAGAATGCAAACTGACACATGTGTAGGACATACTTGTTAAGCATCTGCAAAATGGCTGAAGGTGGGGAGGGTGTGTCATCATGACACACCACTGCACTGCAGCAGGGATCATAAGGATGCTAAGAATGGCTGTATCTGCACACAGTCAGATTCCTGAACAGTGGCAGATGTAACTGTAACTCCACAGCAATAGTGACGGCAGTGTGTGAACTCCAAGGAATGTGCACATGAGTAGACCTTGCAATCATGCAGAGTTGGAGGACATGTGTAGGGCAGACTGACCATATACTGGCAAATGCAGATGGCCCATGGTAGTATACCCCTGCCAGGAATAGTGACTGCTGTAGTACACATAACAATAGGTGCAACAAACCTCCATGATAAGGGCGTGCCATATGTACCCACGGAGTGTATGCATCATGATCAGCATCTGCACACCTAACACATTTCTTAGACACTGCATGTGACTATACAGGAAATATGTCATGTATCAGTCTATTGTACTGTTAATATATGTGGTGATGCAGTCCCATGGCATATCAAGGAACAGTGCGTCATATCACTAAGGGTGTGTACACTCCCCATAGCCATGGTAAGGTCTGACGGTTGTCAGTGTAATAGTATTGTATTGGTCATACATGCACAGCTGATGTTGAGATCTGTAAACCATCAGGCATTCACAAATTACATCTGTCCAATATCGTCCCAGGTATTTGTCGCTCAAACACATAGGGTCTGTGACCATTAGAGCAGACATAACTGACACAGTAATACACATTCAGCAATGGTTTGTACACCTGTGAGGTTTGGTGCACAGTACATGGCAGGGTGCAGAACAGGTGCACAGCAATACAGTGTACATGGGTGCAGTGTTTTCCAGGGGAAGGGGCATCACCTAGTAACAGAGCCCATGCATCACACACATGTATACTGTTGCTAGTATTGACTATAGCTGCACTGCATGCTGTTGAGTACAATATGTTATGCATGTTGACAGATGGGTAATTGGAGGACTGTGTGTACTATCTTTGTGCAACCTCACCTGTAGGGGTGTGTGTGTGTGTGTGTGTGTGTGTGTGTGTGTGTGTGTGTGTGTGTGTGTGTGTGTGTGTATGTGTGTGTGTGGGGGGGGGGAGGATTATTTCATCTGCAAGTGCAATCTGGTATATTGGAGGGGGGCAGATGCATGTAGGATGTGTGTGTACATGTGTGTGTGTTTGTGTGGATGTCCATGTATGCACGTGTGATTGTGAGGTTGTTCATATGGCAGTACTTCCCTTTGGGATCGTGCAGTACATGGACATGGGCTGGCACATGAGACTCCAGGAATACTTGTCTGATATGTAATCACAGGACAGCTGATAGTATAATAAGGTCTGTAGCATGGAACATACAGTGGGAGGGAAAGTAGACACCAGGTACACCATTAATATTGCAATCTGCAGAAAGGTGAACAACTACTCATGTATGCAGCACTACAGATGGATTGGGGAATTACTAGACAACACCAGGAAGTGTATCCATATATTACTGTTGTCTACATAATAAGTTGATTAAGCAGCAGATCTGGCATGTACTGAGCAATAATTACATATGACACTCCAGTGCGTGACATTATGGAGTGAACGTAGTAGCCCCTAACATATATGGGCCACGCTCATGATGTCCGAACATACCCAGGGTGAACACTGGATGACAGCAGTGAGGTCCTGTGAAACCTTCTCCACTCAAGTCAAGGAGGCAATGGAGTAACAGGTCTTGTGTTGTGATTACTTGTCTAGGCATTTAGTGGAATGATACGTTAATGAGTGATATTAATGACTGTATGTTAGCAAGTGTGATGCAGGATGGGGAACTTACATGAATAAATGTGGGACTGTCTGTAAATTTAGGGGCAGGTAGGTATTAAAGGTGGAATGTCAGTGTTTGTGTGTGTGTGTGTGTGTGTGTGTGTGTGTGTGTGTGTGTGTGTGTGTGTGTGTGTGTGTGTGTGTGTGTGTGTGTGTGTGTGTGTGTCTGTGTACTGTTATGCAATGCTGTGCAAGTCTTAAAGTGCATTTCTTGTTTTCCCCCACAGGTGGCGAGGTGGGTCAGGGTCCCTCCTGCATGCAATCTGATGTTGGTGTCCATACAGACACTGAAGTTGATGATAATACTGTTGAGGCACAGGCGGAGTTGTCAGAGGCCGAAACTGCACCATTGTTTGACATCCCCCTCTTAGCCACCCCCAAACCCACACACAGTTACAGTGCCTATACATATTCCTTCACCAGTGGATATAGCAGAGGGACAGTTGGTGGTTGGTGGCAGTGCACAGGAGAGTGTGGTATCTATGCCTACTGTGTCTGGTAACAGCAGGCATAGCTGGATGTCCGCAGGGCATCACATAGGCAGGTGTACCGGGATGCTCGTGGTACAGCCGCTGGTCATCATGTCCCTGGCATAAGCACCACAACTGGTACCACCAGGTGCATATTTCAGACTCTCTTAGAGCCACGGCATGTTTAGAACTATACACCAGACAGGGCCTGAGGCTGCAGAGGGCTGCTCTCTCATCTGAAAGCGACAACTTCATTGAACTTTCTGGTGCCCTCAGTGATTATACCGAGGTCATGGATAGATGTTTGGGTGAGATGGTGGGCCTCATCGACCGTGGTTTGTCATTGCTTGAACATAGGGTGGGAATGCGGCGACAGCCACGTGGATGTAGACCAGCAACACCAACAGCCGGCGGTTAACGTGGACATGCTGGGACACCAAGGTGCTCCCATAGTGACAATACCAGCCACAGCACTGCAGGGAGTGCTGTCCACACCACACTACAGCAGGCCACATGCATGTGGCCCTGGCCAGTCCCAGGAGGGACCTGGTTCCAGCAGACATCTGTCATCATCATCGGGGGAGAGTAGCACATTGAGGTCTGTACCTGGATGTGCTTATGGAACCCCTGGCAGGCACAGTTCATGTGTCCATCGCTGGAGGTGGTGAACTGCACACCCTGCCAGGTATGGTCTGCAGCTGTCCAAGAAGCATCTGTATAGGGCAGCCACATGGCATAACTGTGTGCATGCATACTCACACACTATACAAATACACCTAGAGCAACCCCATACCTACACACACCACATCACCATGCCCATTTCAACTAATTACACCCCTCACCCACACACATGGTGTCAAATGTATAGCCCACCCTCGGTCTCTGGCAAATCAGTAACACACCCTTTTCATATGATGATACCTGTGCCACATCCCTGTCATCTATAACATCGATGCAGGGACAGGCTGATATGGTTCTGATGCACATGGTGACTGCACTACAGTGCACCAATGTACTGCTGTGTAACATGTTGTCAGGAGTCATGTTTAATGCATACATGTCAGGTAGTGTAGATGTCCAGCCATGATGCATTATAGCTGTTAGTAACACTGAGTGATTGTAGTCTCCATAATGGTATCCATTTGTGTTGTAAGTGTACATGCGTCAGCAGGAGGATGGTCTGCAGTCATATTCCACAAGGGGTATGGCACTGTGGTGACACCATGGCTGTAACATATCCTGGGTACACTTGAACACATGTCACAGGTTTATATAACAGTTATTTCCTGTGCCACATGGACAGGTGACCTGCTGAGACATGTATAATCTGCAACCTGATGTAGATCCATCCACATACACGCACACCCTTACTTGGCAACACTGGGACTAGACCCCTACCTAGGTATGTAGTGCTACTGAAGTCTGTGGCCTTCAATGCACACACCACATAGCATTTAGGGTGAGGTGTGTTCCAGGTTACATGTTACATGCAGAACATCCCCAGACATGTACAGTATGGTAATGGGGAATGTAATGGTTGTATATGGACAATACATAGTGTGACATACCATCATATACACATTAACAGACACATAACAGGTAGACACACATCCAAGAGACCTGGGCCTATCGGTGCTAACTAACTTGTCAGTGTGTCCAATGTGTTACAGGTAGGCTGCACTCAGCACTTGCATAACTGGGCCGGATTGTGGTATCAGTTACCTGTATGGTTGATGTTCAAAGTGGTCACCATACAGTGGTACATGGGACATATACTGGGTGTACCATGGTGTAATGACAGTGTACACAGCACCCACATCCCACAGTGGATATTGTACTCACTGGAACCCATGCTGACACTCTGACTTACCCACCATCACACATTGCCCATGACTGCGATACACCCCATTGTACATCCCGACAGTGGCTACACAGGGATATGCATCTAATGCACATGCCACAGGCATAGTAGGGTGTTGCATTGACATGCCTCACCTACAGGCGGCAACAACACTATCTGTACTACTGTGTGGCAATGCATATTGTAATGCGAGTATGTGGCCTCAGAATGCTGTACCCTACAGATATACAGACATGCACACATACACACACTTGCCAGAACTCAATGAGGATCCCATGCCTATCAACCTATTTGTACAACACTGTTGTGCTGGTACTGCAAGGCTCATGAAGCCATTAGGGAGAGGAGCATAACAGGGTACATGTAATGTCTGGTACAGCAGCAGCCACATCTTACTATGGCAATGGGTGTTGTGGTGGTTTTGAAGGCCCTCATGGTATTCCAAACTACAGGTGTACTAACACACAGACACTGCTATCCTTAGTAATGCACACATACACATTTGTTAGTACTGGGGTGCATCACTGCAGGTGGTCATAGGTGTGTACCTGGCTATTGTCCATGGAGAGATGGGTAGTGTAGGGGATGTGTGTACAGTGGTATCATGCCACCTGTCATGTGCCAGCAGGCAATCTATTGACAGACACCACTGTGGTGACCCTTGGCATGAGAGTGACCTCCATCAGCCAATCCTCTGGGTGCCTCCTGCAAATGGCCACTGAGGTGATCCAGTTGACATGTATGCAACATGTATTACAACATATGCTTAATGTCTGTGATGGAGACCTGTACCCAATCAAGTTCTGTTGACTGTGGTAGTGTAGTGGAGATACCCATGGCATGTGGTGCATACAAGGTGTTGTCCCCTATATGTGCCAGTTGTTACAAAGCTGGGCAGACATGTCAGTGTCAGTCAAGCATAGGTTACCTGTATGTATCCAAGCTGGATAACTGCCATCTGCACATCTGTACAGGGACTGAAAGACATCATCTTGGCAAGTAGCTATGCAGTAGAATGAATGTGTCAACAGATTGACATCTGACAGCAATATGTATGCCATTATTACATGTTAGAAGCCCTCACTGACATGTGCTTTACAGACAGTAGTCTACAGTTACATTCCACATATCATATCATTATCCAGTAGGGGATATATACTGTGACACAGCTCACACACCAGGAACACAGCAGTGAGGCCACAGAGTCCAGCTGTGCTTGCATGGGTGCTTGTAGTCAGTACTACATTTAGCAATCTACTCTTGCCTGGGAAAGCACTGTCAACAGTAGTACTGCCATGATACACTACATGCCAGTGTGACAGCATGTAACCTGGGTCACTACCCTTGTATGTAACACATTCACATGGATAACAGTGTTGTACATGTCTTATATACTTGAGTGTCCCAGACATGACGCTCACGCCCCTTGCTACTGTACTAACAGCACATAGATGCATGTTATATACATGGCATTACATACCCCTATTACAGATGTCATTACCCTGCTATGTTTTCAGACTGGGATGTGAGCACTGGTTACCAAAGCTGAGCCATGTTTAGCAGCTGTCAGCATTGCCACAACTAGTAAGCAAAGCCTAAACAGTGTAAGCGCACACATGTTTAACTGTACCTTAGCACCCCTTAGCTTCACACAAACCTACCCAAATGCACTTAAAGCTGGTCAAGACTGACTTAACCACTCTATATACAACAGCCCTTGTTCTGCCCAGCAACAAAATACACAGCCCTTGCACCCAGGACCCTGTAAACTATAGTCACAACAGTTAACCACTACACTAAGACAGCTGTGAAGACAGTTGTTGTTTTTCCATTATATCTGTCAGTACACATATTGAATAGTATTGATCAATTGCTTTGACTTCCAGAATTGTGTAGTACTTGTTATTGATATTACTGTTGCATCACATATGCTGTTATATCTAAATATACACATATCAGATACATACAGTGAGCTACATCTGGGAAGGTATACACAACCATGTTTACAAATGATGTGAATATGGATGTATCCATATACATATGCAGATATATAAAATTACAAAGAATTACCACAAGGGCAGGTTGCCACAAACCAATAAGTCCAAAAATGATAAAATTGGCAATGTACAGCAGAAAAGCAGGGAGGCATGTACTAAAAAGTCAATCCACTTTTAATAAACAGTAAAAGGTAAGCGCTTTCACAATTAAAAATTGCTTCATCAGACCTTACTAGAAACATACATCACTTCCTTTTATATCATCACAAATTCAAATGAAACAATCACAAAATATAAATTATTTAAAGAAGCACATTCTTAAATGGCATATATAAAATGTATAAAAAGTATAATAAAACATCATCATTTCTTACGTTTCCTGTCCCTCAGTCTAGCAGTGATGGCTAGATGATCATTGAGCCCTTTGCCCAAATGGGCTCTGCATTTAATAATCCATCTGAGTTCCTTATTCTCAGTGGTATTAGAAATATCACCAAGTCTAATGCCGTCAGGCACCAACTCTAGTACAGTGAATTTAAATAAATGCATGTCTCCTGAATCCAGCATATGTCTGGCTATGGCACTATAGGTGTGTCCTTTCTTGTGACAGTATACATGATCTCTAATATGTTCACGCAGACATCTGTTGGTTTTTCCAACATAAAATGAATAGCAATGCATGCAGCAAGCTAAATAAATAAGATTCCTACAGTTACAATTGGCATTAATAGAAAAGTTGAATATATTTTCTGTATCAGAGTGTTTAAAGTCAGCCCCTTCATATATGTAATCACAGAAGTTACAGTGGCCACATTTAATGGACCCTTGCCCTGAGACTAATAATTCAGAATATGGCCCTGTCTTCAGATAGCATAGCCTGTGTTTTAAGATTTTTGTGTTCATAAACATCAGCTGTGGTTTCTCCCCCACAATCTGGGCTATATGGGTGTCAGTTTAGAGAATTGTCCAATTCCTATACAGAATATCTTATTATCTGGCTTCTTATATACCTTATCATATGTCCGGGGTTTGGAAAGGTATATCTGATGGTGAGTGACATCTGAAACAGTGATATAGGAGCGATTAGGTAGGTGTAGTACACATGCCTGTCCACATGAACAGGTAACAACGTCAACACAGCCACACTCTCTCAGGGACTCACACATTGACACAGTTGGCAGGGTCAGGAATAGACTTCCTAACTAGCTAGTTTGCAACAATACAGTAATACACAGGTATAACGTGCACCACAGGGTTTATCAGGATGGTATATGGGCAAAGGGTATGTGAAGGTGTCTGACATCAGATGGCATGCTTCAGTAGGACAATGGGAGTTGTAGTGAGTTTAACTGGGGTCGAAAGCATCATACTCCACACACACAGACACAGGGCGCTAGTACTGACATGCATGAGTGCACTGCTTCACAGGTGTGTAGTGGTTGACTGTGCCAGAAGGCTGTACAAGGGTAGGTGACAGATATACCTTAACATCAGGCCACATGACAATGGTCTGCAGTGTGGCTCAGGTGTGTAGTGTCTGGATTGGTCCACACAGGTGGGTATTGTATTCACCATCCAGCTAGGTTACTATTGTGTGTGGCCAGTGCTGTGCAATGCTTGCCATGTATGTTTTCTATTGTCCATGACATTGACAGTGTCTGGGATGTGCACACATCCCACATGCATGTTCAGTGACATGTGTAACTGTACCTGGGTTGTCTGACCCATGTTGTTTGTGTACACAGATTATCATCAGATGTGCCAGTCCTGGCCTCATGTGGCGGGAACTGGTAATGGACACCAGGTTGACCCTGCACCTACATTGATAGCATGCTACAGGTATTCCCTGGTGTCAGTGGCATCTGTCCATAGAGGGCATGCGTTTAAGGCATGGTATGTCCTTTGTGGGTCACATTTGATGGCACTACAGTTGTTGCAGGTGTCCAGTGGGGAATATAGTGAAGGCACACTGTCTGCAATTATGTGCCTATTGTAGTGATGGGACAGGGTTCCATGCCCTCTGTAGTCAACTGCAATCATACCATGGTTACTATCTGTTGGCAATATGCAGGGTACTACCAACAAAGTGGTTGCTACCTAGACAAGTGTGTTTGTGTATGAGACATGGGTTGAGAGTGTTCTCTGGGTAACAGAAGGGTTGCTTAATTTGTTCGCCAGGCCTTGATGTCACATGTAGGGGTATGGATTGGCAACCCCAGCCTCTCGGCTATTTGACATCTGTTATCCTTGTAAGGTGGACATTGTGACATATAATAGGCCCACCATATAAGAAGTTTGTGAAATCTGCTCTACAATAAGTCCACTTGTTACACAATCACAGCCACCTCCACATAGGATATGAATGACAAATACAGACACTCACACTCACACACCAAGTCTCACAGTTGTCATGTCTCGGATTGGAACTACTACCTAACTAGTTTATCACAGTACAGCATTACACAGTTATAGACAAGCCACAGGGATTACTGGACTACTGCTTCCCCAAAGGAGTATTTCAAAGGGAATGACAGCAGCAGGCTTGCCAAAGAAGGGCAATGGAGGTTGTAGTGACTGTAAATGGCCTCAAAAGCATTGCTCTCCCTACACATACAAACACACACGCAAACACACAAACATCCACACTTGCCATGTCTGGGAATACCACTCCTACCTAACTAGTTTATCACATTGGTTCCCTATTACGCATTCACAGATGCAGGTTGTCAAATGCATCTTTGTCAAACAGTAAAGTGCGAAAAGGCAAAATAGTGAAGCGGCATTTCAGCAAATTCTTTCCCTGGGAAAGAATTTGTTTGGTTGCTTTTGCTACTTTGCCTTTTCAGCACTGTAATGTGATCTCAGAGTTGGTATATTTAAGTGGGGGGGGGTGTGGGGGTGAAGCCCCCCCCCACTTTAAGTAATGTTTTACTGCTTTTTTTTGTTTGTTTTTTTTCGGAACAGCGATTGTTTTCCATTGGAAAATAATAACTGCCCTGAAGTTTCGACGTTATAAGATTTCACTTACATGGGGTCGATTATCTGTTGTTCACTCTTCTGAGCATGCGATATGATAATATAGGCCCTATCTCCAAAGGTGTATTTCAAAGGGAATGACATCAGCAGGCTTACCAAAGACGGGCAATGGAGGTTGTATTGACTGTGAGTGGCCTCAATGGCATTGCTCCCTACACAGACACACACACAAAGATCCACACTTGCCATGTCTGGAAATAGAACTGCTACCGAGCTACTATATCACACTGCAGCATTATGCTGTTATAGTTCACAGCACAGAGATTACTGGACTACTCTTTCCACAAAAATGTTTTTCAAAATGAATGACATCAGCAGATGTGCCAAAGAGGGACAATGGAGGTTGTAGTGACTGTGAATGACCTCAAAAACATTGCTCCTTACACAGGCAAACAAACACACACACACAAACATCCACACTTGCCATGTGTGGGAATAGAACTCCTATCTAACTAGTTTATCACACTACAGCAGTTCTATCTAACTAGTTTATCACACTACAGCATTACACATCCTATAACTGCATAATGCTGTAGTGTGATAAACAAGTTAGATAGAACTCCTATCTAACTAGTTTATCACACTACAGCATTACACAGTTATATGATGTGCCATGGGGATTACTGGGCTACTTCCCCAAAGGTGTGTTTCAAAGGGAATGACAGCAGCAGGCTTGCCAAAGAAGGCCAGTGGAGGTTGTGGTGACTGTAAATGGCCTCAAAAGCATTGCTCCATATACAGACAAACAAACACACAGACATCTACACCTGCCCTGTCTGGGAATAGAACTCCTACCTAACTAATTTATCACACTACAGCATTACGCAGTTATAGAATGCACAACAGAGATTATTGGACTACTCCTTCCCCAAAGGTGTATTTCAAAGGGAATGACATCAGCAGGCTTGCCAAAGAAGGGCATTGGAGGTTGTAGTGACTGTGAATGGCCACTAAAGCATTGCTCCCTACACAGACAAACAAAGACACACACACACATCCACACTTGCCATGTCTGTGAATATAACTCCTACCTAACTAATGTAGCACACTACAGCATTATGCAGTTGTAGGATGCACCATGGAGATTACCGGATTGCTCTTTCCCCAAAGGTGTATTTCAAAGGGAATGACATCAACAGGCTTGCCAAGGAAGGGCAATAGAGGTTGTAGTGACTGTGAATGGCCTTAAATGCATTGCTCCCTACACAGACAAACACACACACTTACCATGTCAGGGAGTTGAACTCCTACTTAACTAGGTTATCACACTACAGCATTACGCAGTTATAAGATGCACCACGGGGATTACTGGACTACTGCTTTCCCAAAGGTGCATTTTAAAGGGAATGACAGTAGCAGCAGGCTTAACAATAAAGGGCAATGGAGGTTGTAGTGATTGTGAATGGCCTCAAAAGCATTGCTTCCTACACAGACAAAGAAATCCACACAAACATCCTCACTTACCATGTCGGGGAATAGAACTCCTATCTAACTAGTTCATCACACTACAGCATTAAGCAGTTATAGAATGCACCACAGAGTTTACTGAACTGATCCTTCCTCAACGGTGCATTTCAAAGGGAATGACATCAGCAGGCTTGCCAAAGAAGCGCAATGGAGGTTGTATTGACTGTGACTGGCCTCAAAAGCATTGTCCCCTATACAGACAAACACACACACTTACCATGTCTGGGAATAGAACTCCTACTGAACTACTACATCACACTGTTATAGGACGCTCCACACTTGCCATGTCTGGGAACAGAACTCCTACTGAACTACTATATCACACTACAGCATTACGCTGTTATAGGATGCACCATGGAGATTACAATATGACTCTTTCCCCAAAAGTGTTTTTTTAAAATGAATTACATCAGCAGGCTTGCCAAAGAAGGGCAATGGAGGTTGTAATGACTGTGAATTGCCTCAAAAGCATTGCTCCCTACACAGAAAAGCACACACACACAAACATCCACACTTACCATGTCTGGGAATAGAACTCCCACCTAATTAGTTTATCACACTACAGCATTACGCAGTTATAGGACACACTAAAAAGGTTACTGGATTACTTTTTCCCCTGAGGTATATTTTAAAGGGAATGACATCAGCAGGCTTGCCAAAGAAGGGCAATGGAGGTTGTAATGACTGTGAATGGCCTCAAAAGCATTGCTCCCTACACAGAAAAGCACACACACACAAACATCCACACTTACCATGTCTGGGAATAGAACTCCCACCTAATTAGTTTATCACACTACAGCATTACGCAGTTATAGGACACACTAAAAAGGTTACTGGATTACTTTTTCCCCTGAGGTATATTTTAAAGGGAATGACATCAGCATGCTTGCCAAAGAAGGGCAATGGAGGTTGTAGTGACTGTGAATGGCCTCAAAAGCATTGCTTCTTACACAAACAGCCACATTTGCCATGTTTGAGAATAGAACTCCTACCATTCTAGTTTATTACACTACAGCGTTACCCAGTTATAGGATGCACCAAAGAAATTACTGGGATATTTCTTCCCCAAAGGTGTATTTCAAAGGGAATGACATCAGCAGGCTTGCCAAATAAGAGCAATGGAGGATGTATTGACTGTGAATGACCTCAAAAGCATTGTTCCCTTCACAGACAAACAAACGCACTCACTTGCCATGTCTAGGAACAGAACTCCTGCTGAACTACTACATCACATTACAGCATTACACTGTTAAAGGATGTACCATGGAGATTACAAGACTACTCTTTCCCCAAAAGTGTTTTTCAAAATGAATTACATCAGCAGGCTTGCCAAAGAAGGGCAATGGAGGTTGTAGTGACTGGAATGGCCTCAAAATCATTGCTCCCTACACAGACAAACAAACTTGCCATGTCTGGGAATAGAACTCCTTTCTAAGTAGTTTATCACACTACAGCATTATGAAGTTATGGGACTCACCACTGGGACTATTGGGCTACTGCTTCCCGAAAGGTGTATTTCAAAGGGAATGACATCAGCAGGCTTGCAAAGAAGGGCAATTGATGTTGTAGTGACTGTGAATGGCCTGATCCAAACACACTTGCCATTCCTGGGAATAGAACTCCCACCTAATTAGTTTAGAACACTACAGCATTATGCAGTTACAGGACAACACACACACAGACACACACACACACACACACACACACACACACACACACACACACACACACACACACTTGCCATTCCTGGGAATAGAACTCCCACCTAGGTTCATATGTTCATACTAGGCTATCTGCCCTGGGGCAATTATAAGCCTAGCCTGATTCTGTATGGCTTGCGCCACCCCTTGATTTGAGTATACTGTGCCCTTTTTAAGGTTTAGTTTACTGTGCCTCTGTCTAATAGTGACACGGGAGTAATCCCTGGGACAAACCTACGATCCCCCATCCACCTATCAAGATTCTTCTTGAAGAGATTCAGTGAGGTGCTCTGCCTCACATGAACTGGAATTCTATTCCAGAGTGAAGGGACCCTCTGGGTTATGAACCTGTCCCTCCAGCAAGTTCTATTTATTTCTGTGCTGAGGTTCAAGTCCCTCGAGCGTGTGGCTCTAAGGGATTTAGATTTACTGAGGTGGAGCATGTCCATTAATTCTGGATTTGATATAGCTTTGTATGTCAGGCATAGATCGCCTCGAAGTAGGCGGTATGCAACTGAGTAGAGCTGGAGTTTTTTTAACCGAGCAGCATATGGCATCTGTTTGAGACCCTTGATCCTCTTGGTGAGATACTTTTGGGGTCTCTCTAATTGCTGCAGGTGTCGGATAAGGTACATCCCAAAAGGGGCATTATATTCTATGATGGGCCTGACGAGGGATGAATAAAGGGGCATGATTACCTCTCTTGATCTAGATGTGAAACCCTTCGTGATGAGGTGGGCTATGTAGAAGGTCTTTCTAACCACTTTGGCAATGTGGTTTTCAAAGGAGAGATTGCTATCAACTTGGGTCCCCAGGTCCCTAATAACTTTCTCTGTACTTAATGGGTTTCCGCCTCTGTGGTAATTTGTGGGCACATTGTTTTTGCCAAAGGGTATGACTATACATTTTTTGGCATTTAGCTTTAAACCATGGTGCTGGCACCAGTTATCTGTCTCTGTGAGACCTTTTTCAAGGATGTTTGTGTCAGCTGGAGAGTCAATTATGGTGCCCAGTTTGCAGTCGTCTGCAAACTTGGTGAGCGATAGTCCTTCCACGTTTGCCTGTACCTAATTAGTTTATCACACTACAGCATTACACAGTTATAGGACACACTACAGAATTAGCTGGATTACTTTTTCCCCAAAGGTGTATTTAAAAGGGAATGACATTAGCAGGCTTGCCAAATAAGGGTAATGGAGGATGTATTGACTGTGAATGGCCTCAAAAGCATTGCTTTCTACACAGGCAAACAAACACATACACACTTGCCATGCTTGGGAATAGAACTCCTACAGCATACTACAGCATTACGCTGTTATAGGATGCACCATGGAGATTACTGAGCTACTCCTTCCCCAAAATGAATGATATTAGCAGGCTTGCCAAATAGGGGCAATGGAGATTGTAGTGACTATGAACGGCCTCAAAAGCATTGCGTTTTATACAGACATCCACACTTGCCATGTCTGGGAATAGAATTCCTACCTAACTAGTTTATCACACTACAGCATTATGCAGTTATAGGACACGCCATGGGTATTACTTAACTACTGCTTCACCAAAAGTTTATTTTAAAGGGAATGACATCAGCAGGCTTGCCAAAGAAGGGCAATGGAGGTTGTAGTGACTGTGAATGGCCTCAAAAGCATTGCTCCTTACACAAACATCCACACTTGCCACGTCTGGGAATAGAATTCTGACCAACTAGTTTATCACACAACATCATTATGCAGTTATAGGACATGCCACAGAGATTATTGGACTACTCCTTCCCCAAAGGTGTATTTCAAAGGAAATGACATCAGCAAGCTTGCCAAAGAAGGGCAATGGAGGTTGTAATGACTGTGAATGACCTCAAAAGCATTTCTCCCTACACAGACAAACACATAAACATCCACATTTGCCATGTCTGGGACTAGAACTCCTATCTAACTAGTTCATCACACTACAGCATTATACAGTTACAGGACACATCACAGAGATTATTGGACTACTCCTTCCCCAAAGGTATATTTCAAAGGGAATGACATCAGCAGGCATGCCAAAGTAGGGCATTGGAATTGTAATGAGTGTGACTAGCCTAAAAAGCATTGATCCCTACAGTCACAAATGCACACATAGTTGCTACATCTGGGATTAAAACTCCTACCTAACTAGTTTATCACACTACAGCATTACACTGTTATAGGATGCACCACAGAGATTACTGAGCTATGTCTTCAGCAAAGGTGTATTTCAAAGTGACAGACATCAGCAGGCTTGCCATATTAGGGCAATGCGGAGGGCAGTGTGTGTGCATGGGCCATAACCCATTCATCTAGAGGCAGATACACCACATTCAGGCACACACAGGTTTATATTCCACAGGTACGTTTATAGAACTGCTAGATGACTACTACCTTGTACAGTCATGTTGCACAGTTAGCACTAGCATCACAGAGTCTATAATGCTGAGGGATTCCAGAGGCAAATGTCCATGGTGAGTGACATTTACACATCATGTGGTTGTAGCCATTTGGCTGTGTGCTGGGTGGGACAGGCCTCATGATGGAAGGCTCTTTGTCACTGTCACTCTCTTCCACACATCTATGTATGTGTACTTTTGGCATATTATAGTGTGTTGTCCTTGGATATATGTGTGTATTCCTATCCAACGTGTGTGCAAGGCATGACTGGTTCATACTGAGGAGTATATGCACTAACATCTGCAACTGTCAGATCTGTATGGTCCACTGTGGATGCCAGACATGTGCTTCATTTCTTTAAGTGTGTGAGCATGCCCAGTATGACCTTTCAGTATTTTGTTTTCTGATATTGCCTTCATTTCAAGTGTGGGAGCATGCCCAGTATGCCCTTCTGTATTGAATGTGTGGATCCATTCCAGATAGATTGTACTCCAGTGCAGACTTTTGTGTTCTACACCTACAGCTAGCAAACTGTTTCTGCAGAATATCTGTAGATCAGTTGACAATATGGGGTCAAACTGGACAAGGGATAGTGGGTACTGTAGTTAATTGTGTCTGTGCTGCTTCTGCTACACGGTCCTGGTGTTAGCAGAGATATTCAGACATGTGTACTGTTATACACTATAATGTTTTATGTCATCAAGTACTGTCAGGTAGACATTTCTGCTCAGAGAGATGTCCTGGGGAACACAGGATGAATGCAGTTGTGTCCAGTATTGTGGTCAACTGCCTACATATTCCTGCAAACTAATGCCATTCTGGAGGGGGAGCTTCAGACACTTGCTGCTGAGTCTGAGTAACTGCTTCAGCACCTTGATACAGTGGTGGCAGAGGATCCCTTCATTGTACATCCATCGACGTGGCAGAATGGCCTTATCTTGCTGTGGCAATACCTCACAGCTGTACAGATTCACACAGGTTACCCAGAGGCAGGGGTCATAAGTCAGGACATTACCGTTATTGTGGTTTATGAGCAGGTTTGTAGCCACCTATTCATGTGTTTGCAGCCAGGGATAGTATGTGCACACGGCTGTGTTTCGGACTTTGCACATTCCATGCTGCCCATGCTCTCACCACTTCCTATTATTCTGTCCTCTTCCATAAATTACATAAACATTCTGATACTTTCCCTATAGTTATTACCTCATCACAGCAGTATATTGGTGTTGGTCCACAGTTCATGCAGTGGGACATGGTGGACATGTTACTGTGGTTTGTCCACATGGCGTTGCATATTGGTTCTGTGGACTGTGTTATGTTATTTGTGAGTCCTTGACATAACATACATTGGCGGTACGGGTGAGACACAGGTCTTTGGCAGAGGACTGTAGGCCATTTGGTAGTGATGCAGGCCAGCTGTAGCAGGCTGTTGCACTCTGTCAGTCCTACATTCCCAGACTGCATTACAGTATATTCCCCTGGGGTGACAGGGTAGGTGTTAGGTGTTCATGCCAATACTTTCTGTCAGTATTGATCAAGTGGTGTGGATGCTGGCAGGGTGCTGCTTACAGCTAGAGACACACCTGCATGGGACACCTGCACTACATGCTGCATTCTTTCACTATTGCCATACACAGGTGGGGGTCATATTGCACCCATTCTCAACAGCAGGGATAAGACTGAAAAGGTACCTGTGGGTGGTGGTTGGGTGAGCTGGGTGCATGTGTGCTATGGACACCACTTGCATCTGACTTACAGATATGCATGGGGCATTCCATTTATGCTAGCTTGTGCAGAGACATCAGCTGTTTCTCAATGCATCATTACTATGACATTTGTGGTCTGTGAGTGGTTGGCCAGACGACATCAGTATTCCCTACTACAAGCCCAGATAATGTGCTGCAAACCTGTATGTACAATTCCAAGGGTATGTCCATTAAACGGTTACACACTATACACTTACACATTATACACTATCTGTCTGGGGTACTTTCCCCTGTGTGCTGCTTGTATATCTGGCCCAACAGTCATGCCATGTCCATCTTTCAGATGGTGACACATATTACCTCCATGCATTTACAATGGCTTACTGCCAGAATGTGTTATACTGGGGAGCATTGTGTTTGGCACTGCAGTTGTGAGGACTTGGCTCTGTCATCGGCAGTACTGGGCAATGGCCACCAGGACAAACCTCACCAAGCATACATACTGACCGCTCTCACACAATATGAAACACATGCCAACTTAACACATGCATGCCTGCATATTGTACAAATGCTACAATCTATCCTGATACCTTGGCCACCTCAGGTAATCTGTGCTCCACTGGTATTATAACTACATATACATGTTACTACATTTCTACATATGATTGTGGGGGGGGCACACCTGACTGTTACTACGTGTCTACATCAGATTGGGGGGGTGCACCAGACTGGTCTTACATGTCTACATAGGACTGGGGGCACACCTGATTGTTACTGCATTTCTACATAGGATTGGTGGGCACACCTGTGTGTTACTACATGTCTACATAGGACTGGGGGGTGGGCACACCTGACTGTTACTACATTTCTACATAGGATTGGGGGGCACACCTGTGTGTCACAACGTGTCTACATAGGAATGAGGGGGCGCACCTGACTGTTACTACATGTCTACATAGGATTGGGGGGCACACCTCACTGTTACTACATGTCTACATCAGATTGGGTTGCACACCAGAGTGTTACTATGTGTCTACATTGGAGTGGGGGGGGGGCACACCTGACTGTTACTATGTGTCTACATCAGATTGGGGTGGCACGCCAGACTGTTACTACATTTCCACATAGGATTGGGGGGGGCACACCTGACACTTGTACACATTTGCTATGGCTGTACTGGTATGTCAGGTGCTCTATTTCCTTCTGTAATCTAACCTATCATGCTGACTAGAGGTATATCAGAGTACTACAGGTCATAGGTTTGATTGACCTATGCATCAGTTTCTGACTTCTTCCCCTTCAGAACTAACATCCCACTGCCTGACCTGATGTAGTCTGTCTATGTAGGCCTGGGGGGGGGGGTACTCATAGCCATCATTCAGAGGCCTTAGCACAACCTTTGTTTGCATTTGTCTACACATGTCCTGCTGGCTGAGACTGTTGTTGAGCATGTGAGCCTCCCTGACTGGCATGTGTGTGTCATATGGACACATGTGGCCCAACACATTTCCTGCAGTGGGTTTCATCACCATGTGTAATACTGGCTACTGTGGTGACACCATTATTTGTTACAGATCTCATACTGCTACTATAGGTGTCTATCTGCTGGCATCACATTCAGCCACCTGATTCCCTTGAATGCTCACATCCATACATAGATACAATTAACAACACATACTACTCCATTCAGCAATTGGCAAGAAGAGTGACTTACCTTGTGGCTGTGCCAGTACTGAGGATGGTGCTGGTGGGCTGCCTATGTTGGATGCACATAGTACACTCCTTGTACATGGTAGATTACAGGTAGTGTCATGTTTGGCATCCCTTTTACTGTATGTGCGAGTCAAAGAGAGGTGTCATTCCCTGGGTCCCTACTGTGTCAGTGTATGTGCTATACATTGCTTCTTTGCCAAGGCCAGGGCATACTGGACACACCTCTTTCTGCCTACTGGGGCAGGCTCAGGTTGTTCCTTCTCTGAGTCACTCTGTGCCTGTGCAGGCCTTGGCAATGGTGGGGGGCTGTGTGGCCCTGCTCCATGCTGTTCCTGCTGCAGCTGTTTCCACAGGATCATATTGTGTATCATGGTACATACAATGACAATTTGAGTACATGTAGGTGGTGAGTACAGCAAGGCTTCACCAGATGTGTCCAGGCACCAGAACCATGACTTGAGCATTCCAAACACATGCTCTATTATAATTCTTGTTTGCGCATGTGCCTCATTATGGAGTTCTTGTTCACATGTGTGTGCATTTCTGATGGGTGTCATCAGCCATGGCTCCAGTGCATAACCAGCATCCCCCACTAGGTGACTGTTAAGGATGTCCCCATTGGCAAACCTCTGATACAGCTGCATCAGATGCCAGATGTGGGAGTAGTGATAGCTTCCAGGGCAGCCAGCACATACATTCATTATAATACTCTAGGCATCACACATGACCTGGTAGTTGATGGAGGGGAAGACCTTGTGTTTGATGTAGACCCTACCCAGCTCACCAGGTAGTGCTTTGATGCATATGTGCATGCAGCCTATAGCATCCACTACCTCAGGGTATTCTGCTATTTGGTGGAAGAGACGCATATTGCTGGCCAATGCCTCATGGGTGTTGGGGAAATATATGTGCTCACCAGCATTTTCTGACATGGCATCCAGGAACTGGTGGAGTAACCTGGATGCTGATGCCTGGAAGATCCCCATGATATCCCCAGTTGGCCTTTGGAAGATACCTGTGGCTAGTATTCTTAGGCCTACACATATACCCTGGTATCCACTGGAATGGGTTCCCCTCTGTTAGTTCTGTGTGTCAGGCGTGGCCGGCACAGCTCAACAATTTGCTGTAGGAGGTTCCTGTCCACCCTATAGCGCTCTACTATCTCCAACTCATGTAGCCCGTGGTAGGTTACCCTTGGTCTGTACACTCTTCTCCATCTCCTCACTGTGGGCTGGTCAACAGCATTCTCATCCTCACCACCCACAGCTTCTTCCACATGTTGATGTAGTATAGCTACTGCAGCCCCTATCATTTTGTTGCTTGTTTGTTAAAATTTCCCCACTTGTATGCACTGGTGGTGTAGAATATGTGGGAAAAAAGAGAGGGAAAGGTGTTTGCATAGTTTATAGTGGTGTGCTGGGCTGGGCTGCTGCCTGGGTAATTGGCTGATTCTGATACATTTCACCTGCCAGCTGTGCTAGTTCTCTTGATTACCATCCTACTACTGTCTTTCCTTCCCATTACCTTCCTGTTTAATCCCAGGGGCACGCCGCGTAAACACAGTGCTCAAATGTGCACAGAGCTGCTATTTCCTGTTTACTTTTTTCCCTTTAAACCCCTGTGCATGGAGCAATCACCCATTTAGGCAATGTAAAGAGTGCTAGGCAGCCTCAGACACACCCCCTTGTTTAGCTCTGGTAAGCTAAGGGCAAACCCAAGCCACAGGGCTCCAAGCCCCTTACAGTATGCCTGACACACACCCCCTATGATGTCAGCTAACTCTTAGGCTTGAACCATGCTATTCCTGCACTTACACTGTTGGGTGCTGACTAGCGTTGAGGGGAAATCTAGGACTCAGTATCATTGCCCTCATTTGCATAGGATTGCCTGCTAATGCATGGTTGCAGGTCCCACACTGAGCCTCCCCCCTTAGCAACCACTATTCACTGGTCATGTTGTCTTCTGCCTGCCATTGAGTATAATGGCAAAGTAGTGATTATAGTTTGAATGCTTATTTAGGTTATTTTTTATAGTTTCGGCCCAATCCCGTTTGCACGCCACTGCCCTACACTTAAACAGATGAAATCGGCTAAAAAAAAAAAAGTTATTTTTGAAACGGTTTTCCATGCCAATGCCCATATATTTCGCCATTGACATAGTTTCCCATAATATACACACTTTATTTGGTGCTGTTATGGCTCCGTTTTGTAGTTTGCAGAAATGTACTCGGTTACTAACCAAGTACATTTCTGCAGACTACACTAGTCCTGCACAGCCAGCTGACAGCTTCCTGGATTGCAAATTCACCTCATTTGCATGTTTTTCACCTGCAAATAGAGTCATCTGCATGCATCCATGCAGGAATAGTGCAGGAGCACTCGTGCACGCCCCTGCAGTTTATTCCTAGATCACACAGCAACTATATTGCCTCCAGGAGCTCCTGCACTGTTCCTGCACACCGTGCAGGGCTTGCTGAATCCAGGGGAGTTAAAGTGCGCTGGTGAGGTACTCCATCGTTTTTGACATATTCACCAAGTTTACATTTCTAGTTCTTGAGCAAATATAAAATTATCCTTATGCAGGGGACTGGCAGAACAAACTGCTTCACTGGGAAATGTCATGGCAGGTTAAACTGGATTATTCCAACTTTCCTGGTTTAAATAACCATATTTCTATTAGGTTTAACTAAAAAGGAGAGCCAGCAGAATATAATTTTGTGTTTCATCAAACATTTTTGTTTAGTT
Source organism: Protopterus annectens (assembly GCF_019279795.1). Classification (NCBI taxonomy): domain Eukaryota; kingdom Metazoa; phylum Chordata; order Ceratodontiformes; family Protopteridae; genus Protopterus; species Protopterus annectens. The sequence continues at coordinate 1,536,039,820 of NC_056745.1, read as the reverse complement.
ATTATTTTTGCTTAGTTTGTATTTATGTGTTTTGGTTCAGGTTTTAAAAGTTTTGACTTATTTTTAGTGTTTTGATTATTTTTTTCTGTGTCATATTGATTTCAGCTACAGCAAGTTGTGATTGGTTTACATGGGCAATGAGTCTTTTGCACTTAAGTTTTAAAATGGCTTCCACAAGCAGTACATTCATAGTTCTGATGATGCATTAGTGTTACAAATGAAAAAAATTAAATTGTGGGTGTTTCTAACCTATCTTTGGTATTAAACACATTCTTCGACAAGTTTTGAGTTTGGTGGCTGACTTGCTGGTTGTTTTGCTGTTACTTTTCTTCCAGTGCCGGAGTTGCACTCTTGTACCTCTGTAAATCCTGTGCTGGGTTACAAGAAGAAGTATTTGTTAATGTATTTATGATTAATGAAAATAATATTACAGTTACACATTAAAATGTATTGCTATTACATAAAAATGACTAAATATTTACCTTACATTAAGCCAGTAGTCTTTAGGCCACAGAAGTATAACTAAAACAGATGCATAACACAGTTGTTTGCTCAGAAGTATTTCCACCTGTACGTGCATTATGGCTGAAGTGTCTCACACCACAGCCAAGTTAGAGTGGAATTTGGGGGAGGCAGTGGGGGTTGCTGTGCCCAGTGAATGACCAGCACAAATGTTACTGACAAATGTTCTACTTCCACATTCCCTATCAAATCAGACAAGTTTACATAGCAAAGGAAATGCAAACTTACATGAACTGCTACATTTCTGAGTCTGTGAATAAGTTATACCTGAACACAGTATTACATGCACAGCATCCTATTTTGAAAACAACATTCCACACACATTTCATACAGTTATTTTTATCTTGCATTTCAGGAGATATTGGCACTGTATCATAAAAAATTCATACAGCTATGCATATGTGCAACAAAATAAAACAAAGATAGAAAAAAGGAGTTATTTGCATACGCACACACACACACACACACACACACACACACACACACACACATGTATATTATATATATTAAAATTGCAAATTCAGGTAAACAGGAACTCTCGTTTCCGCTATAATTACAGCTGAGGAAGTAATTGAATATAACCAGCAGCAACAAGAGTAGAAAGGATGGTTGAAACTTCTGGTAAGTATAAATGAAGTCCAAATGAATTCTGTCTTACTAGTTTGTAATATGTATAAGAAGCATGAACAAGGATTTGAAATCATTGTATTACTATAAAAATAATAAATAAAATTAAAAAGAGAAATATATCTGTGTATAACTGCTGTACTCTTTTTACAAAACTTTCCATATTGGTCATAAAAGAACATATTTTTACAGCTTTGCAGGTGAAAGGAATACAGTTGAAACCATTACAGTTCAAGCTATAGTTACAAATATAATATAATTTTGCCTGATTACTTATACTTGCAAATTATATTTTAGTACTATATTGAACTGATTATATGTACAGAACTAGAGAAATGCACACTGCCCATCAAGTAGTCACAAGCACTTACCAAATGAAAAGAATGCATAAGCACTATCTATATCATTATTTCCAAGTATACAAGTACTTCCCAAATGAATACTGCCATTTTATGCATAGCATTTCCTATACACAAGTTTTACTTCAATAAATATTTTGCTGTAATATTTCAATAGTATACAAAATTATACTAAAGCATGATATTTAGATTTATTGTGAATGTTCACTTTCGTATATCTCCACCCATTTTTTCTGTGTTTCCTTATTTTGAGTATGTATTTCTTTCTACTTTGTTGTTTTGTTTCTGTCATATTTATTTTCCTTTTTTTTTTTTTTTACAGATTAAAATCCCCCAGGAGCAGATTGGGCATGTGGCTCCAAGGCTATGAAACACTCATCATCTGCCTATCCAGGGATGTCCTCGTAGACTCATGGTGGAGGCATCTGCCCTTCAGGGACCCTGGCATGTGGAAGCCTGAAAGCCTCACCAAAAGGGGGACTTTGGAGCTTAATAGAGGACATAATAATCGAAGTAGTGGATAGAAGAATACAGCCAGTCAAAGAATCCCTTTGGCGTATTGATTACATGGTTTCCCAGTTGGTGCTGACCACCGCACCGACAGAGACCCCTACTCCCTAAACATCAGCGTCCTCCACTGCAACAGCTTCTAGCATTGGATGTGTTTGGGGCTCTGTAGACGGGACTGTTGCTAGCACTTAGACATTCTTCCCTTATCTTTTGTCCATTGCCCTCTTACCTAGTTTCCACCCACACTACTGTCTCTTATTAAAAATATTTGAAAAAATAGGAGGGTCTATTCCTGACAAAAATATATTAGCCATCCTCTCCCACCTCCTCCAGCACAAATGCTTTTGATGTGTTTTTCTCTTAGTTTGTCTCCCGTTTTTCAGTCCTTCATATCTCTGCCTTTCTATTCTTTAATGAAACCATCAGGGTGTCCACAAAAGGATGCCCCTACATAAATTATAAACTTCTTTCCTATTTATTAAAACAATTTTAAGTGCTGCACAGTCCACAGCATTCATTCAACTTTTTAAGCATGACTGTGCTTAGCCATACTCATCAGTGATATCCGAAAAAAAAAAAAAAGTAACATAGATCCTCAGGCTTTGGTGAAGTAATATGCAACTTTCTGATGCTGAACGTTACACAATTTATTCTTTTCTGAGAAATTGTTGTGTTTTCAAAAAATAATTTATTTTTTCTTAGTCATTGCAAATGAGCTTTGCTGACCTTATTTGTATATCCATGTAGCTATGCTATTGGCAGAAAAACTTAAGTCATTTAAGAAGTCATGGACTATGAATATCAGCCTGTATCACATGGGATTAATTATTACCAACAGTTCAAAAAACAGATATAGCAGTCCATGAATTTGACTCCCAGAAACCAACCTTATTTAAAGACTTCTCATTTGCTTTTTGTGGATGACTTAAAACTGTATAGTTTATGAGATGAGGAGATGAAAGCACAACTACAAATGGTTAAAACTTTCTCAGATGATATAATAATGACATTCGGCCTTCATAAATGTGCAAATACAACATTTAAAAAAAATGAAATCTGCAGCACCAAGAAAATATCAACCTGAGACAGGAATGTAATATAAAGGAACTAGAGCAAGTGGGAGTATATAAATATTTGGGAATATATGAAGGATAGGCAATAAAACTTGAACAAATGAGAATAAAGCTCAGTAAGGAATAATTCTGAACACTACAACTAGTATTGAAAACTGCCTTGACATCTAGGAATAAAATCTAAGCTATAAACCACTTTGTTCTTGCTGTTCTAACTTCCAGTTTTGGGGTATTTGTCACAGAATTGTCAGATCATGTAGACAAAAAGCAAGAAAATGATTTATACTTAGCAAATGATATATAAAAAACAATGTATGCCAAGATTTATATCAAGAGTATATATTCCTTGCTGTGAAGGAGCCATGGGCCTCCTCAGAATTGATTACATGTATAGATTTGCAATCATAGGATTGACTACATGTCTGCTGACTCAGTTAGATCCAAAGCTAAGCAAGGTTTTAAAACATGAGTAGAATTCTAAGATGGCAAATGCAAGGAATATAATCAGATGAGACTGAAAAAATTGGAAAAAATCAACAAATATAGTGACAGATACAAAGATCTCCTAGAACAACTTCATGTTGGCCAAGCCACAGAGGAATGATTAAGAAGAGGTGAACTGAATCTAAACGATAAAAAGCTAATAATGGTTGTCCAGGACTTGTGGACTATGTACAAGTTGATTTACCAAGTCCAATGAAACTGTGGGACAAACAAAGAAAGGCAGGTTCTGTAAAACATTACTGTAAACAGTCACACATATTGTTGATGGGTGTAATACACTCATGGCAGAGGGCCTGTATACAGAAAGATACAATAACTGGACAATTTTCTTGCGCTGGAGATTGTGCAAACACTACAGTATAGAAGCAGCTATGATGCATTGGAAACATGACTCAAAGTTATAACTAGAATGATGAAGTTTATATCACATGGGATCACCCATTATCAACAGTGCAAAAAACAGATGTTAATAAAACTGATATAGTTGTCCATGAAAAAAGGCAAAAGTAGCATTGATCACTGAAATTCTATACCCACTGATAAGAATGTCTTATGTTCATAAATGCACAAAGTCATTATTTACAAGGATTTACAAGCAGAAACAAGAGTACTGTGGAAGAATGATGCCCAGACAGTTCCAGTATTAGTAGGAGCAGCAGGTTTTATTAGAAAATAATTTACAATTGTACTTAAATATGCTACCAGTGCATGCAACCCCATATGAATTACAGAAGTAGTCAATTTTGCAAGTGCTAAGAAGGGTACTCCTTGCTAACAACAAAGAATAAAACAATATGAATGCCATGAACTTTAATCTTAAATATAAAACAAAAACTATAAGGATAAAACATGGCAGCAATGATTAATTAGCTCTAATAAGTAGATCAGTGCTTCCTCACTTAAAACCAGTGCTTCGTCTGAACATACAACTAATATCTATGAACACTTTATATACAAATTATAATTAAAACAATTAAAAATAATTAAAAACATGTGCAAGACTTTACTCGTAACTAAGAAACAACCTCTCAAAATACTAGAATAAAAGGGTATGTATAATCAAATTACCTGCAATAGCAAATCAAAAACTGAGCTCAAAGGATGAATGAAATGCTTAAGAGAATTACATGTTATTAAGCCTCCAATAGCAAATGATATCAAATACATTTATAAAACACAAAGTTCAATCAAAATAAATTATCATATAGAACATGCTTTCAAATAAGGTTTAAATGGGACCTTCCCAATGAATCCAGAGGATTTACCTCCACATAGCTTCACAATCCACCTAGCTTCATGTTGCTCAGTGACATTCCTAAAATCACCCATTTGTAGACTTTCAGTTAGACACTCGACAACCATAAACGTAAACTTTGGTGAGATACCACATTTAATCACATGTTTAGCTAAAGCACTTTTATCTTCATCTTGCCTAAGTATAGTCGCCAAATGTTCTCTAATATACTCATGTAGAGAGTGATTCATTTTACCTATGTAAAATGAATGGTATGATCCACAGAGTGCTAAATATACAACATTTCTAGTTGAACAGTTAGCTCTAACATTAAACCTAAAAACCTTATTCATCACAGGATGTAGGAAACTATTGACAGTGCTTATTACATTACAGAAATTACATCACCCACACTGGAAGGTGCCTTTAACATCTCACAGAGTCTCATGTCTACCATCATTATAGCATCTTAAAATTTTTCTTATTTCTAAAGTGGAATTGTAGATATTCACCAATTATACTTTTCAAATGTTCATCAGAGGTTAAAGTAAATCAATTCATTTTAATGATTTCACACACTCTATTGATGTCATTAGAATATCACAACCCTTCAGATAAAACTGAACCCTGCTGTATATAATTAGGAACAGAAGGATTTACAACTTCAGGATTAGAAAAAAATTTGGCTTGGATCTATTGTGAACATATTGGCAATTCTTACACAGGGCTAAATCATGCAAAGATGTTACTATTTGTAACCAAAAGTTAGTGTGTCTGGACCTAGGGATTTCCAGTTAGGAGCTTTACTTAATTTTATTTCAATTTCCCTTGCCATTACTTCATCCCATTTCAAATCCTCTACATTAGCACTCCTTACTGTTTCTTATAGGTTCATAAGTGTTTACTAGGCTAATGACCACAAGAGCCTTTTTAAGCCTAGCATCCCAAATCTCTGACAAATTCTGAAACCCTTGATAAGTGTAAGCATGGGCCTGGGAGATGAACCATTACAGGTTACCTGTGTCCATTAGAGACATAGGTGTTTCCTTTAATTTTCTGCCCATTCAGCATTTTTATTGTGTTTCACAGTGTCTTCATAAATATTTCTCCAAAATATATCTAGATCTTCCTTTTTGGTGGTGTTTCTATTCTTTTTGCAATGTTCCCAAGTTTGCTATAAATCTTTTTGTGTCATTAATGAATTGCTTATTTTGTACTTTTTCTTCATATTTATCTCCACATCTTCGATGTTTTTCTGCCTGTCCTGATATTTTCAGTTTATTATTTGCAATAGTGCATTGCAGAGCCTGGTCTGTTTTGATACTGTGCATAGCATTTACCATATCTATCCTCTAAATATTTTTGATGAACTGTTTCCTCTTCTTTATTCTTCTAATAGTGAAATTTCTTGTCTTAATTGCTTCATAGTTGTCCATATTTGATAGTTCCATTAAGGCATTTTATTTCTTACCTCCCCTTCCTTTTTTGCCCTATGTTTTTTGTGGCAAAACTTTATCTGTTATTAATGCACTAGCACATTAGCCTTAATTACAGTTTCTTCTGTTTTACTGAAAACCTAATATTTTGGGCTTTATTTACTTTATGTCATCTGTTATTGATTTTATTATCTCTCTCCTTCTTAACTCAGGTAGCTCTTCTCTTAGATCATTTTTTCTAGATTGAGAGCACCTTCTTTACTCTCTGTTTCCTGCTTATATTCTACATAAAGTTCCAGAACAACTTCCTATGGTATATCCTCTTCAGATACACCCTCCTTCATCTACTGCTCCTTCATATAGTAACTCATTGGCCCATCACTTTGCAACATTGCCTGAATCAGAGTCGTTGCTGTTTCATACTCCTGTCCTTATGTATCTTCAACTGAGCTTTTGCACTGGTCTCTTACAAATGACTCCAGGGCATCACTACGTGTCAAGTCTTCAGATGCATCCCCCTCCACTTGTTTCTCCTTAACCTGGAGGTCATTGTTCCATCAGACTGTTGCATTATATGTGTTGGATTTTCCACACTAAATCCTTCACTTTGCAAATAATGCATAACTTTACTTTCTATTTGTTTAATTTCTTCCTGCTTTTTTTTTACTTTCCTCTTTTGTCTGAGAATTCTCAGCAACTCCATTGATAACACCAAACAGTCCCAAAATACAAACATGTAAACAGACAGAAAATATATGAAAAATAAATATAAACAAAACCAAACATCATAGCTAAATGCTGCTAACATAAAGAATATCGTTGAAGAATGCAAACTGGGTAGGATCCATTGTCTGAAGGTTTCCTTTGTTGTTATTTATCATACAATGATTATTATTTCCACAGCCTTACATATGAGACTAGTCAGGCTTATTGGTGAGTAATTGCCCAGGTCCATAAAAAGCATACAATTATGCAAAGGAATAACAGTTACAGTCCTCCATTCTCTTGGAATAAAGACTATTTTAAAGGCTATGATTGAATGATGTTCTTAGTGGGCCTAATAAATCATGTCTTATGCTATGGGATATTATCAGGCTCTATTGATGCAGTGATTTTGGCTTTAGATGGTGCATTGAAGACCTGTGCCCTTGTGATAATTGGGGAAGTTATAGTTGGTGATAGAGGTCTGAGGGAGAAGGTGGCATAAACCTGGAGCTGAATTAGGCCAGTTAATTTGCTAATCCTTCAGTTTAGTATAGGTTGCACCATTTACAATTAGATCAGTAAATTGCTGTGTATTGCCTTTGAGGTTTTGGACATATCTGAAGAATGCTTTGTGGTTGTCTTTAGCTTGGGAGGCTACTTTTATCTAGTTTTATGCTTCTTACTTCTCATCTTAAGTATCTTGCTCTTATAGAAATATATCTGCCTGGGCTTGTGTGCCAAGATCTTGATGTTAGACATTTTTTATTATATTTTTTATTCAAGCAATTTCCCTTTCAAAGTTGCCACATTCTTTCTGCCATATTTCCACTGAATGCATAACTCCAATTAGTTCTAAATAGTGTCTCTTTTGCTTTCATACAGTCTATCATTAATCTTTTGTACACTGGTTTAGATTTTAGTTTAGCAAAATTATAACCCCAGATCACTGCACATCAAAGGCAGTAAATCTTGACATGAAGTAATAATCATTTCCTTAGGAACACAAACAATACACAGTATGGGCCATCCTTGGATAGGTTTGTTTACCATTTACAGCAATGCTGATTCCTGAATATGTGTAATGTAATTTCATTACAAATGTTGTAGAATCAATATTGTTCAAGGTCGCTTCTGGTGAATTTGAGTCCCCACCTACTATTATTTTTCCTTCTTGTGTTTCATGCAAGAAATAAATGAGTTCCTCACAGCCATCAGCACTTGATTTTAGTGGTCTAGACACTACAACAATTAAAATTGATCTTATCATAATAACTGTGATAATCACAGGTCTCATTACAATCTTTAATCTCACCACCACCTTCATTTTTTGCGTGTCTGTTAAAGAAAGGATATATAGCCTGATAGAACTGGTTTCCAGTCATTATTCTATAACAGTGTTTCACATATAATACCAACATCAATCTTATGTGAAGGCAGCAATCCCCCCACCAAAAAAAAAATGTTATCACTAATGCTGCTAGTATTAACAACCAGCATAGATAAATCAAATGTTGCTATCTGTGAAATGTGAAATGCTAAATTTCTGACCTTGCAAAAATCCAGTCGTATGTTAGTCAAATAGTGTAATATATCATCTAAAAATATCTTTCTTCATATTAATGAGTGTACTCTATCCTGTCTAAATACATGTGTGACCAAAATTAGGCTGGGGTTTTCTATGCATTCCACTTCTTAAAATGGGCCACTTTTTCAAGTAGATATTTGTCTCAAAAATACTTAAATTCATGTTGCTCTGACTCTCTTTTCTACATGTGATTTATGAAATGATATGGCTTAACACCTAAACAAGCTGTCTTATCTATGAGGGCCATACGTTCTCTTTTAAAACTCAGAGTACTTTAAAATGAGATCATTTGAATCGAGATGAATAAAGCAGTGCCCCAATTCCTTACATTAAAGCATTCTAAGACCCTTTTTTTGCTCCTGGCAAGCATAAAACTATTTGATGTTCATTATGCTATCTCTCTCTCTCTCTCTGTAAGTGAGAGCACCAGTTTCTTTATTAATTAAATCTTCATTTTTTATTATAGAATTTTTGACCAGATCCAAAGAATATCCTACTACTAATTTAATAATGTTTTCTCTTTTATTTGTTACAAAAGAATGATCTTCATTGCCAATGGCATTATTAATCTCACTGTTTTCACCACATACTTCCAGCTGTCTTTGTACTTCTACTGACTGAGCCATGTTTTTACCTTATCTTTTTTTTTTTTTTTTTTTACAATAATGTTCATAGGTTTATAGGTGTGTACTAGGCTGATGGCCCTTGGGCCTTTACAGGCCTAGCTATAGGATTACCCTGGCATAGTGCTACCCAACCTTAGTTCCCAGTGCCTTTGTCGAGTAGAGCCATTGGAATAATCCATAGGCTGAATTTTTTATTTCCCATCCACTCATCAAGATTTCTCTTGAAGACGGTCAGTGAGGTGCTCTGCTTGACATGTATGGGAAGTATATTCCATAGCATGGGCATTCTCTGGGTTATTAACCTGTCCCTCTAGTATGTTCTATTGACTGGGGTAATGAGGTTGAGATCTCTGGAGCACATGGTGCAGAGAGATTGGGATTTCTTTAGATGTAGCATTTCTAACAGAGCTGGGTCAGACATGGCTTTGTAAGTCAAGCAGAGATCGCCTCTAAGTAGGTGATATGAGACAGAGAATAGCTGGAGTTTTTTTAGTCTGTCCATATAGTACAAGTGTTAAAGGCCTAGGATCCTCTTTGTGAGGTACTTTTGTGGCCTCTCCAGTTGTTGCAGGTGTCTAGTGAGATACATGCCAAATTCCTTTAGTTCTTCCAAGTTAAAATTAGATTTCTTCATTTGTCCCCCTGACCCTTGCTTCTTTTTTTCTACCTTTCCTCTTGGATAAAGGATACCATTGTCAGTAGACTAAATATTTTGTCATAAAAATGTTATCATTCTCTGTATTTTGGATATTTATTATATAACAAAGCAGTGTCCTTTTGTTTTGTATATATTCTCTTTGAATTATAGATATTAATTTCCAAGCTGAATATTTAATGATAGTAAACTGATTAAAGTACACAAATGGCACACTATGAGTCACTAAACAACTTACTGTGTACAGCTTGGTCACAGAATTATGCAGGAAATATACATTGCTGACCTGAGAACAAGCTACATACAAGACCAGGCTTAACACTGAACAATCCATGAACAAAGTATTGGACCTTGCTCCACAGATGCCTTTCTCACAACTCTTTCTGATGTAAATGACTCTCTGTACTCACTTGCCCATAATAAGAGTACTTTAAATAAACTCTTACATTTACACTTGCATTAATTTCCATGTAAGGCCTGCAATAATTCTAGCATAATTACTTTTCCAGTGCAACTGACACCACCCCAGATTACCTGATTAGGGAATTTTCAGTTACTGTTACACTCTTGTTAATAAGCCAAATAATTATAAACAAAATTATAATGTACAGCAGGGCAGTCTGGCTAGTTAGAGGTAGATACTAGCTATATGTCACTATTTAGCAATAAATAACATTTTATCAATGAATGAATAAATAAGTAACTAGATGATCAACCATAAGCTTTTTAAATGTGAATAAATAACATACTTTATAAAACAATAAAGTAAGTAGTAGAATTAACTATTTAATATACAAAGAAATATAAACATGCACAGACTCATAATAGGTTATTAAAAATAATAATCATCTTCCTACAGCTAAACCTTATCCTAGATTTTTTTTTTAACTAAACAAATTACTGGGGCCAGGCTGGTTGTATTTCACATAACTCTGTTCATTAGCTATTTGTTTTATATATTTTCTATTAAGATGGGAGGGTGGCCTAATGTTTAAGGTGTTTGCCTTAGAAACACAAGCTGCAGGGTTTGACTCTCACAAGGGATAATTGGCTAGGCTTACAATGGCTCACAAGAGCAGTTAGCCTAGTACGAACCTATAAAATATTCACAGTGATAACAAATCAAGTTCAAATTTATCTGCTAATGAATTTGTCTTCCTGCTCTTTGCTGAATGTCACCTTAAAGTATCTTGTAAATAGCACTTTTGCATCTTATGCTTCCTGACCTAAGAGTATAAGAATTGTAGTTTTATGTTTCTGATGCCTGCTATACATTCCACATGTTATGTAAAACTATTATATATTCCAGTGCAAGACAGTTACAAAATTTAGGTACAAACATCATACACTTTTTCAGTATACTTCGTACATGTTGTTCTAAGGGCAATGCATCTATGAACAATGAGAAAAAACTTTCATTTTCACACCAGGCATATCATTTGATTGTATCATTGCCTACTTTGCATACAAGTGTATAACTTACTATGACCACAGAAATGTGAATGTTTTAAGATGACTGAATTAATGGATATGTCATCACTTCTAGATTCTTCTACTAAAGTGGGGTATGGCTGTATCCATAACGATGATGTCTTCTTTAGGTGTTCTTGATAGCAAAGTGAATTATAATCTTTCTCAATAAACCTTTTTACATAAGAAAGGTATGGTACTCCTCTTCCTTGCAGCACATTTTAAATCTGCCTCCCAAGTCTCCATATTTGCCATATTACTTGTTGGGATATTTGTGGCTATCACAGAAATAGACACCTATCCTTGTAAACAGAAATAACTTATCTTAATCAACAACAAAGTTTCTATGCTAGGTGATCAAATTATACCCATGTAAGAAGGAAGCCAATGGTAGATAAGAAACGTAAATAAGATGGAAAGTAAATAGGTGGCTGATCACTGCAAGCTAGATGATACAGAAAATTTTTTCATTTGTATAGTGGATTTACCAGATTCTGTTCCCAATAAGAATTTTTTTTTATTTTTTTTAGCAAGTTGTTTATAGAACTGATGCACCTCTCATCTTCCTATAGTTTAACAGTTAGGAGGACCCATAAAATCAGAGCCTATAAGCCTATGGGAAAAGATAGCTATTGATGTATCTTAATATCTCAAGCTGCCTTGCACATATGAGAATGGCTGACTCACAACAGCCTCAGTCACAGATGTGTGCCATCAAATTACCACTTGCAGCTAACAGGCTATAGTAGTCCTCTTTCAGTCAATCATACAACATTAATCTTATTATGTGATTTAGGATATTTAATGCTATCAGTGCTGGAGGAAACACAACAGTTCCTTCAAAAAATTAGGAGCATGAAGTCTCCCTAATGAAAATGAGTGTCTTGGAAGATACTCATTCTGAATGTGATACTGAAGCACATGTCCAATATCCAGAATAAACTTTAAGATGTCTCCCAACAACAAGAAATCTTGTGCTAATAGGGATATCATTGACTAACAGGAGGCCACTGAGGGGATTGCATCGGGTTATATTAAGAGCATGAGACCAGACTTATAAACACTACTGAAGGGAATCCCTCCACACCTGAAAAATATCCCCAGAAAAACAGCACAACTTCAGAAAGAAACAGATTTTGGTTATGGGGTACAATGGCCATAGCCCTATCAGAGCACCAAGAAGTAGCAGCTCACTGGGGACTGAAACAATTGTGCAGCAAGTCCTAGTTGGCATTGTTTTCTAGGCTATCTTGTAACTCTATAGGATGGGATAAGACATTAAATAAAGTAATGCAAAGTGATAAGGCTTCATCTTCCAGTGGAAGACTCAGAGATTGCACCATAAATGAACTTCCTTCTTTGAAGGTTGATGCTAAAGTCTATTGATGTTCTTAAAGTAATTAGTTTGCTATACAGCTGTTTAACTAATTACTTTATTTATCTTCCTTCATAGGCCTATGTGCAGAAAGAGGAAGTATAGATTATGCTATAATCATAATTTTATTTCTTTGCATTTTACTCTTTTTTATGCCCAATTCTTTACAGAGGTACATCTGATTGTATTCATCTAGTACCGGCCTTTCTCTAAAATAATGCATTTATGTCGGTAGTTTTAGCTTTAATCATTTTGCACAATCATAGTACACTCACACACCCTCAAGTCATCATCTGAAAAAACACTTAACCATGTGAAGCACTTGATCTAGTATTAAATAGCAATTGCTTTTGGCCATTAATATATACATATGTGACCACTACTTTGAAAACTCGCGGTTATTGACTGTGGTAGCTAATAAGTTCATTATGGTAAGTAACCTGCATACCATTTGATTAAAAACATTTGGGGAATTGTGATTATGCATTTTTAAATGTGGAAAGGACTAGCTGTTGTGCTTCCTTGCTAATATTATTAATCTATAGGCCAAAGAAATTTCAAATACTTAGGAAGAAAACAAAAACAAACCTTAAAGACTCTTTTAATTCTTCAAATTCCACCAAATCATAAGAAAAAAACTCAATGAAATCACAAGAATTTAGTTATTTTGTCTTGAAAATGTTCCTTATGTGTAAACAATGCTATCAGACTCCTACAAATGTAAACTACGTCATCATTCAAATGAGAGTCTTGTTACTTCCATGATTGTTCATGTGACGTGACATATCTTTTGTTTCCAGTTTAATGCAGTCTTTTAATTAATATTCATGTTTAATTCTTTACCCTCACATGCACTTAAAAGTTGCCACTTGTATTCTCTGTAGTCTAAATCATATATGTTTCTACCCTCTACATGTGGTGTATGGTCAAGTACTCATTTTCTAGAATGTTTGTACAATGCATTTAATACAGCCTTTTCCTTAACTGATTGATTGCATACAAATGGTTATAAATTCTATTTCTTAATCTCCTAGTGACCTTCCCTATCTAAAAAAGTGTTACATGATGTATAGGCAGTATAGTATTTATCACATATTCAGATTCAGTTAAAATGTCCTGGAGGACCTTATGTCCTTGTGGCATTAATGCAATAAATACTGCAAGCATCTAAAATATACCTGTATAGCTTGTATCCCAAACCCTTATATGTTTCAAAATCCTTCTGTATACCCATATCCCACCTATTAACTCTTTTGAACCCTTCTAATATGTATTTTATACTTGCAACCCTCTTGTTAACAAACATTGGTTGGGATCATATATGAGAAGAATATCCTGATGTCCACTTAAAATGTTCCATTTATCCTGAATAAGACATAGGAAAGCCCAGTTGCCTGTATTACATAGTAAAACCATACTTGTCTCCCAATCCTTATTCATTTTTTAATACATACATTTTCATTATAAATTAGAAAACTCTCTCCAGGTGCCCACCTTTTTAATCCCTAATATTAACTAATCCAGTATATCATTCTTTACATTTTCTGCAGATGTTAAATTATTTAGTCTTTATTCCATAATATTAAATTAGCTAATTTTCAAATATGGTGATTGCATACTGGTATAATATAATAAAGAATTATTCGATTTCTCTTTAAAACTCACACTAGTTAGGATTATTTTAAAATCATTATCTTTATATACCATATCTAAAAATGATCTATTTAATATCAGCAATACATTTAAATTCTAAAACAATGGTTGTGGAATTCATAATCGGGTGCTAATTTATGACCCATGGCCATTCCTCCTGTATGCTGATAAAAACTGCCATCAAATACAAAATAATTGTGTCTTAAAACCAAATAATCTCATTCCCAATAATTTAATTTAATTCACTGTATATTTAATTATTTACTAATAACATGATGTTTACCCACTCAAAATCTATGCCATGTGGAAATATAGTATTTAGTGACTTTGCATCAGTAGTCACCAATAATTCTTTCCTTTAACAGTTACGTTTTTAAGCAAGTCCTTAAAATGAAAAAATCTTTAATAAAATTAGGGATTTTAAAGCTGCATCTTTCAATGGTCTAAGAGCAAACATTGAAATTGGACCAGCTTTGATCTTTTTGCTGAAATAAATTGGTTGCATTGGTGGTCCAACTCATTGGAATAAATTTTAGGAATACCTAAACAAAATGACTCCTAGAACTGGGTCCACCACTCTAGAAAATATATTTCTTCATTAAAAATTTACTCCATAAAGCTATCATCAAATACTTTTTATAATATTTCACATTTTTGACATTTCAGTAAAATCTCTGACCTTCAATACGCTATTCATTTTTGTAACATAAGCCTCATCATTCATTACTATGGTAGTAACCCCCTTGTCTGCCTTCATCAGGCAAATACCATGCTCCTAAGATAGGTTATGTAACATCCTTCTCCCTTTGAGATAAATTATGACACTTATAACATGATTTATTAATAATTTTCTAATATCAATTTCATAACTTCTGGTAAAGTGGTTGTTGTGGGGATATGGATTAGTTAAAAAGTTGTTCTTAGGTCTGATATCTTGATGCAGAAGGAAAGCAGAACGGTGATGGTCATTGTTGATATATCATGCAGATCTGTATGTAAAACTGAAGGCTTCTTCCTTGTGTTAAATTCTGGTGTTCCATCTGCAGCAATTGCCAGTTTCTCAGTTAATTATACTTTTTGATGGCAGTATTGATTGAAGGTTTCCACCCAATTCCTTTTCCACTTAGCCTGTATAAAAGGTCAATAAGCAAAATAAATGAGAGCTTCCATGGTAAATATGGAACTAGAAACCCAGAAATATACTGAGGATGAATTCCAAGGGTAATGTCTCTGAGTTAGGAGAGTGCACACAACATACAAAAACCTGCCATTTTTCAAAAAATAAAATCACGTTTATTCACAACAGAGTTAAGCTTTTTCATCCAAATAATCCTAGGGACTTCTTCAGAACTAATAACACTTACAAAGTATAAAGGTCACTGCTCACTGCAACTAATTATATCTTAGGATCGGTGGCAGTACTTCCTGGTCATCTGGATGAAGGGAAAGATTTTGATCTCTGCCTACTTAAGTCAAGAGGAACAGAAATCAATTATCTTACATCCCTGATTCTCAGTTGTGGATAATATAATAATATATGAAATATTTATGAATCACATATGGTAGAGTTTTTCACCAGAGTAATTGAAGACATCTGCAGCATTAATGATTTACTGTTTCTTTTTACAGTTACTCACTTGTGATTTTTTTTTTTTTTTTTTTTTTATCATTTCCACAAATGGTTATTACAAAATATTTTATTCACATCTGACACTAATGCTTTCTTGAAATTTCTGATGCTGTTTTCTAACATGCAATCATGGATGCTGATTTCTGATTTTGTATATTCTGAAATGGAGTTGGGAATAGTTGAGTATGCTTGTGAGTATAAAGTAGGGGTACTAAGTACTTTCTTACTAACACTTTGCATAATAAATAAAACTAGAAATAATGTAATAATATTTATAACCAGTATGATTTCTTTTATGTAGCACAAAAGCCCTAACTTTCAGATAGTTGTTGGTGCCATAGAAACAGGAAATGTGCCTGCCCCAGACATGACATCATTCAAGTCCATATGGAAAATTCCTTTAAATGCATCAAGTTCTAGATTGTGACAATAAATATATGAAGTCTCAATTTTGCTGATTGGATTCTTAAAGGTTAAGGTCTTTACAGTCTGAGTTTTTTTTTTTTTTTTGAACATTTTTGATTTTTTTTGAAGGCAATATATCTGTATGATAAATACCTGGTTTAATATATTCAGGGTAACACCCCCACCCCCATCAATCTTTATGGAAAACACCAGTAAGCTTTGTTGCCACAAATAAATACCATTTTTAACACAGTCCAATAGATGAGGTGGCCAGGAAAAAAGTCAGTTTATTAGTATGATGTCCAATTTAGGGGGTATAGTGCTGATAAAAATCAAGAAACAATACAGTACAGATTATCCAATCATGATGATGCTGAGTGTATTAAGATATATTAATCATTGTCTTGTGTAAGGGATGCATGTTTCCCCTTACTGATAAAGCCTAATGCTGTTGTGAGAATATTCTTATATGAGAAGAAATAGCATTCTAAATCACATGGACATAGACTCTATTTTAATTCAAGATGGGATTCCACTCTTGATTTATTTTTTCATTAAAAAAAAATAATAATTTTTTCACAAGCTGCAAAGATGCTAGATTCAATCTTAACAGCCATGCAGCAAGAAAGTGAAACCTGCCCTGGACAGGGTGATAGTCTGTCAAGGAGAACATGAACTGGATTCTATAAAGCTAGTGGAATCTGAAACATTGCACCGATCTCTCTGAAACTCACTTATTACATTTTTATATGCTAAAATACAACAAGAGACTCTGAATACCTCAGCACATGATGGAGTACCACAGTTCCAATACCATACTATAGAAATGCGCAAGTAATATGAACGTATAAGAAATAGTTGTCCAATAACATACATTACCAAACAAATGGAAAGCTATCACAAATCAAGAATCATGATAGTTGTCTAGAAAGTTAATAAAATCTGGACATCAACTTTACAGACAACTAGGGAATGTTACTAACTGCATAGTGATGACCTAAAAAAAATACACATAAACGCATACACAGACACACACACATACAACACACACACACACACACACACACACACACACACACACACACACACACACACACACACACACGCACACACACACATGCACACACACACATGCACACACACACACATGCACACGCACACAAACACGCACACACACACAAACACGCACACACACACACGTGCACACACGCACACACACATGCACACACACACGCACACATGCACACACACACGCACACACACACACACACACACACACACACACACACACACACACACACACACATATATTAAATATGCCAAGTATCCCAAACTAATTGGCATGGCAATAATAACAAAAATTTATAGGCGTAAACACAGGAATGTATAACACAATCACAGATATGTCCATATGCCATCCACTAACATGTAATACATGCTCCAAAGCTGCAAGGCTATTTGTCATACATGTATATATTTTCACATCACTCATTACATTAACATCAGAGACAGCTATGGATATCTACATAATACATGTATCATAAAAAACATACTGACTTGAATTTACAGATTCTGATGGAATCCATACATTTCCCTAATAAAAGGCAAGGGGTACTCACAGCTACTTCTCCATAGCTGACATTTGCTAACAGTGGGTTCAGGACCTGTGTGAGGAACACAAATAATGCACACACCCAAGGAAAGTGGGAGATAGAAAATAAGATGTGCGGTATGAGGGAAGAAGAGGGACAAACAAGAAGAATGGGGGAATGGGGAAATCGGAGGGAAAGTCAGAGGGGCATGGACAATATTTTTTTGCTGGCAATAGGCCCATTTTTTTTTTTTTTTTAAAGAATGGATGGAAAGGTAAACATAGGGAGGGAGGAGATGAAGATAAGCACAGCAGGTATACCAATAGAGTAAATAACACAACACAAGACACAAAAAAGTTGGAAAAAAACAGTATGGACGGTTAACTATGCAGACAGCACACTACACAACACGGGCAATGGAAAGTTGTCAAATCGAGTGGAGATGCCTACCAGCCATGGCAAGAAAAAAAATCTACCTATTCACTTTAATGTTAGCGCATGTTGCATAATGTGTGACACTCATACTTAGTTGTGTATAACCAATGTTACATGCATGTTCCAAGGTATTAATTAGAATCACAGTACACGTAGGATAATTACACATATATCCAATTAGTCCATCATCAGTGCAGGTGTTAACCAAGCAACATCAAAGATGAGTAAATGCAGGTCAAGCAATGGTACATATCTCCACAGGACAGAACAAAACTTATGACCATGCATGTGAAAGGCAAATAACCGCTGCAGAAGATCAGCCAAGACTTCTACATGCACAAGTAAGTGTACACAACCAAATGTATGTATCTTGCACACATATTCCATGTCAAAGGCAACACACAGGTATACATGTGTATGTATGTGCGTCAGTGGCATAAATGGAATGTACAAGAAATCAAGGTCAGTACACATAGATATAACAATGACGTAGTAATATGTTAAAAAATCTAACAGGACAGAATATTGACTAGAACAGGTTGTGCACATGGATGTGAAAGAAATACAGTTAGTAACAAACAAGTAGAATAAGAACAAGGATGTACTGCAAGCATTAATCAGCAGCTTGTCTGCATGTGTCCTACATTGTAAAATGCCCACACATTTGTCATATGTTTACCATCTCAGATTAATAAATGGCAACAGACAATAGTTTTAACAAAAGTAAATAAACCTGCAATACAAACTAGGGACATATTAAAGTGGTAGGGAGGTGGACAATGTGGGACTATATCATGGTAAAACAAGACACGGAGAGGTAACATGATGTAAATGCACATGTAAGCAAACAGGGTGCTGGAGAAGTCACATAGACATCTATTTAAACAAATGGAAAATGTATGTCAAATGGACAGATGGACTGCTGATGTCCACAAAACTGTACATGTATAAAGCACACATACTCAGTAATGTGCAATCATGTCACATCACCATGCATAGGTAAGCAAGTTAAAAATTTCAATCACATACACATATACTGTCATGCAAACGTCAAATAAATAAACGCATGTGTATGTCAACCATATTGCTCATTATGGAGCAAAATACCCTTGGCATTGAATTGCCATCGCTTGAGAATTTGTATAAAATCTGGTGTGTGAAAAGGGCTAAAATTATTATTAAGTACAAAACTCATCCTGGAAATATTTTGTTTGAGCTTCTACCATCAGGTAGATGCTTTAGATCAATTCACACATGCACAAATAGCTTGAGAAATAGTTTCTTTCCAACTGCCATACATTTTTTGAACTCTGGAAATTCCCAGTCTGAAGTAAGTTTTTACTGCAGGGGCAGTAGCTAGATTGGTTGAATGTAATATATTATTATGCAGGGTATTATATAATAATGTAATCAGGTTGTTGCTGTTAGGTAATAGTGTTTTGTTTTGTTTTAATTATTTCATTTATTTGCGTTTTATGTGTTTTATTTATTTTTCTTTTTTTAATGCACCTTGGGTTGTCATGAAAGTAATTTTGTTATGTTATACAATCACAATAAAGTGCTTGAAATCATGTGTAAGTATGTATCTGACTATGTATTATGTATACAAATATTATGGAAGGTGTAAACCAATGTCACTACATCATGGGAGTGGAAATGCTGCATACAACAAACATGTTGCACTGTGAAAGACTCTCTAATCTGTAACATTATGTACAGATTGTAACCTTGATCTCTTGGAAGCAGTCAGATAAAGAGGAGTGCACATACACAGGATATACCAGCATTTGATCCCACATGGCATCAGTATTGCTAAACCATGGCACAACACCACATCATGAGAGTGAGACATCATGTTAACTGTCATCCAAAACCATGTGGAAAGACAGGTCTGTATGCTGCACATGCATGATATGGGAAAAAGGCATCCAAGGCATATGGCACTGTTAGTGTTAGACTATGAACAGCATATGCTGTCTGTCAGTTGTCACAGTAAGACAGATGTCTACAGGCTGTCTGTTGCAGCACTATCAACAGGCTAATTGCCACAATGCATGGACAGTTGAATGTGTGTGGACAGTGCAATATCTTAATGTGTATCAAGCGCACATTGAAACCATAGTGACTGTCACACGATAATAACACATTAGCATGACAGACACATGGTATGCACACACAAGAGTACACACACAGTCCAAACAATTACATGTCAATCACCATTTTGGTTGAAGAACACAAGTGGAGAAAACATACAATACCTACCAACTGGAGGGACAAGGATGATGTGGATCAGACTCCCAAATGATCTTATGAGCTATCATCCTGAATGAATCCCACATAGCCAATGCCATCTCATCAAAGAAGGTCCCCATCATGTCCCTCACATGTGTTTGGAACACATCAGTAATGACCTTCCTCAGCTCCTCCTGAAAATCATTTCTGTCATGGCCATGGAGATGTCTCCTCAGGTGTGCAGTCACAATGTCTCAAGCCAGAGAAGGTCCAGGTTCTTTGTCATTGTCATCCTTCTTCTTTGCATAATTCAGTCAGTGGTCTTGCATGTGCACATTGTTATCTTCAGATTGATGAATGTCCAAGGGTACTGTGCTCTGTAACAATTAATTGAAAACACAACAGAAAAGAAAACAATGTCTATCATGCAGAAAAATCCAACCAAAAACAGAGCACAAAACAATATTGATAGGATGACAATTTACTAAGGGACTGAGATACAGCCATTATGGACAGAGTTGCCCGTGGCTTGATATGTCATACTTATAAAAAAGACAGCAGTATTCTTTCTGGGTCAATTCTATATGGTAAGACACACATGCACACTCACACACACACACACACACACACACACACACACACACACACACACACACACATATCATTAGCATTGTGGAAATGTATGAATGATCAACAAACATATTTTACTGTCTGCATCTCTGCATTGCATTGCATATGTACAACTGTAGGCATTCTGTTCTAAAACAATCATGAATCAGAAGGCTTAAAAATCATATATTTTGGAACCTGCCACTATCAAATGTGTACCTGCTCAAGTGCCAATCAATCTAGAATATAGCAGTGCTTTAAAAAAAGTGTTTGTAGACAGAAACAACAGGTAATCTCAGTGGTAACCCCGAAGTCTCAAAACAACCTACTAAACAATTGTAGTGGGTCCAAAAACAAAACAGTGTAAGAAACTTCTCTGTGTGGAAGATTTTTCAGTCCATATATCTCTAATTAAATCACTGTATATTAATCAGATCAGACAATAGTAGTAGAAGTAGCAAACCTAAACTCATCCTAAGTAAAAAAAAATAAATAAAAAATATATAATTGTACAGAATTACTAAGTATTCAAAAGTAATCCAAGCAAGGCAGGTAGTCTGTTTCCAGTCGATGTCTGTGTACTTAATAAAGGATTTCTGACTGGAAACAAACTGCCTGCCTTGCTTGGATTACTTTTAAATACTTAGTAATTCTGTACAATTATATATTTTTTATTATTTTTTTTTTGACTTGACGAGTTTAAGTTTGCTACTTCTACTATGATTGTCTGATCTGATTAATATGCAGTGATTAACTAGAGATATATGGACTGAAAATCTTCCACACAGAGAAGCTTTTTACACTGTTTTGTAGACAGAAACAATACCAATGTCAACCTCCAGGGGGGTGCTTATTATGAACGCCTGCTATCAAATGGGTACCTGCTCAAGTGTTAGTCAACCTAGGCTATAGCAGTGTTTTTACAAACAAACCCATCCTGTATGAGGCAAGTGCAAAACCAAAGTTGAACTGAAGGCCATGCCACACAGTCAACAAACAGGTGTACTAACACTCACCACAGACTCCCATTCACTGTGTGAAGATGCTGACTATGCATGACACATCAAACATCAGAAAACACAGCCAAACATACAAGTGTACCAAACCATTCATCATAAGCAATAATCACAACACTTGCATGTAAGCCATGATAACCTGTGTTTCAGATACACACAACAAACTATTCTTTATGTTGTGGATGCATTCTAAAAAATGTGTGCTTACAAAATGGATCAAAAGTGCAAAATTCATCAACACTATATGTTTTCTACACAGTTGTAATGACAGCTACCATTTGCTGATTCCACTTACCTTACTGATGCATGATGGATATTCCTGCATTCTAATCAATGCACATGTATGTCTGAAAACTGCAGGCCTGAAAACATTGGAATATTAATCTCATTTCTTAATACACATGAAATGAAGTTTGGGAACAGCTGAAGTTGTCATGGGGCAGCTTTAATAGTGGAGTGGTGGGGAGAAGCTGGGATGTAAGGAAGTAGGTAAGATGGGAATAAGTGAGTGGACAGGGAGCAGGTAAGAAAGGGTTAAGTAAGTGGGAAGCTAGAGGACGAAGTGAGGTAGGATTAAGAGGTGGGTCTTGATAGCTTTTAAGGTGGGATTCATTGTTTGAAGCCATATTTGGTGTGATCTTGTTGCTGAGGCAGGCTCACGTCCCAGATGACCTAAGATGTGAGTAAGGTAGGCCTTGGGTAGTTTCCCTGCATACAGGTGAGTATCATTGTTGGGTGGGGGGGGGGGGCATATTTACTGAAAGTTTTTTTTTTTCCTCGCAAGGGGGATTTGTGGTGGAGGGATCATACAGGAAGAGATAGGGGTGGATAGGTTTAGGGGCAGGGATGAGGGATGTGGGATATGTAAAAAAAAAAAAAAAAGAGAAAGAGAAAGTGGAGAGAAAAGGGGGATGTGTGCATGTTTGAGGCAGTTAGCCTGCAGGATTAGGCTAAATTAAGGGGGAAAGTCAGTGTGTTAGTTAGGAGTCATTGATAATATAGTGGTAAATTCACTTACTGTAGTGTGGTCATGAGCTTCCAAACAGCTGGGGTAGCATGATGGTGGTCGGTCATGCTGTTCTGGTAGGGGGCTTCTTTTCTGTAGGTGAGGCTGTGTTTTGTTTCTGTTGGGGTAGCCAGGACCAGGAGATGCAGTCCAAGGAAGGAGCTGACAGATATGGCTCCCTTTTGATGCTTCTCATTGGTGGTAGTGGGTTTTCACAGCCTTACAGGGCCGGTTTCCATTGGCTGCACATGCATAGTTACTGGGGGGAGTCCATTTATTTAAAAAAAAAAAGGGAAAAAGAGAGGAAGATTCTTTTAGTGCTGGGTTTACTTTACTTCATTACTTTTAGAGGTTATCAGGGGCTTCAGGGTCCACGTCTGTTTTTTTGTTGGTGGGGTTAGTGGTTTCCCTGGTGGTCAGAGTGTTTGTTGGTTGAGGAAGGAGCTGGCCATGCGTGCTCCTTGCTAGGTGTGTACTGCACATGTGCAATTTCGCTGCAAAAGCAGCTTTAAATTTCATTTTTACTAAGGGAGTTAAGAAAAAAAAAGGAATTTAATGTCATATTAGTAGAATTGGAGGGTTATAGTAGCAGGCAGGGAGTTTAGGGAGAGGAATTAACTGGTTGTGGGTGGGCAAAGACAAGGCAACGTGATGCAGTCACCTATCTCTGCATAAGGACACATATAAAAAAAAACATGGAAATTAATAAGAATAAGGGAGAGTTAACACTGGTAGGGGTACAGGTTTACGGGGAGGTTTTGGAGGGTAGGGGGTACTTAGTTGTTGGTAGATCACATGTGTTAGTGGTGCACTAATCTGTTCTTGGTCTACATGGCCTGGGTTTGATCCTTGGCAGGGCAGATTATTCGGATCAGATTATTTATTGAAGGAGCTATGTCTGCATTATTATTTCTCAAATAAAAAAAAAAATAAATAAATAAAAAAGAGAGGGGTTGTTTGGTCTTAGCTGTTACTGTAAGGTAAGGGGATTGACAGAGCATATGGTACATTGCTCTGATTTCAGTGTATACGGTCCTGGGTTTGACACTCGACAGGTATGGTAATTTTAGCTGCTGTTACCAGGCATGTAGGTAATGTGTTGGTTTATTATTTGTACATTTTAAAATGATGTTACTGACTAGCTTTAATAAAAATCTTTTTTTTTTTTTTTTTTGCATGTTCCCTGCACTTGCACTGTTCGTTTTTTTTTTAGGTAGTGTATTCAGGGTGAGTGGCGATCATGGCAGACATGTTGAGGCAGAAGTGGGTGAGCATCATGGCTTAAGTGGAACACTTGTTTAGAGTGATGCCTAATGACGTTCCAATGACCAGCATGCAGGGTCCGAATACTCGAAGAAAGCGACAGATGGGGACTGGAACTCAGATATTGAGAGCTAAAAGATCGAGACAGATGACAACAGAAGAGAGGACAACAGAGGTTGAGATGCCAGTGACAGCACCTTCAGCCCTGACAGGTAATAATTCATTAGGCTTTGTGGGGATAGAAGCTGTAGATGCAGTTACAGGGAGTGACTGTTCAGGGTTGAATGGAGGTGTACAAGGCACTGCATTGGGTATGGATTTGGAGGCCCTAACCAATCGTGATCTGAGTTTTGATAATACCTTTTCCCTGTTGGAGGAGGATTTGGAGCCTGGTTTAGATGAGGTAGAGTCAGACTTTGGGTGGCCACGGTGGTGCAGTGGTTAGCATTGCCGCCTCACAGGAAGAGGTTCTCCGGTTCGATTCTCAGCTGGGGTGCCTTCTGTGTGGAGTCTGCATGTCCTCCTTGTGGTTGTGTGGGTTTCCTCTGGGTGCTCTGGTTTCCTCCCAAAGACATGCTGTAGGTGGATTGGACAGTCTAAATTTGGCCCTAGGCGTGTGTGTGCCTTCTGTTGAAGTTTGGGCACTGGGCTGGCAACTCTACACTGTAAAACTCCACTGCCAATCATGAGCGGACAGGTGATCCGCTGTGGTGACTTCTAACTGGGAAAAGCTGAAAGAAGGAGGGTCAGACTTTGGGTTGCGGCCAGGCGATTGGTTGGCAATGCAGGCATTACAGCAGGAGGGTGCACCAATTCTGTTAACTCCTCACATATCGCTTGTAGTGAAGGAAAAGATTTTAAAAGGGGAATTTATTGATATTTTTGAGTTAATTGATGTGGATGGGGTTCAGCATTTGATGGAAGCGGAGACGGCAAATGGGAAGGTCCTGTTGTTGGCATTGGTGGCTATAGATCACAAGCGGATAGGGAGGTTTTGGCAGATGACATGGAATAATTGGGTCCTGGGATTTATATACTACATGGCAGTGTGTTTGGAGAGGGATAATTTGTTGGCCCTTCTGCTCTTAGACTATTTTTTCATTATATGGGAGGCACAGAGGTTATGCCCCGGTATCGCATGGCTTTGGTATGATCAGAAATTTTGTAAACGTAAGGCTGTTGACAAATCCATGCATTGAGAAGTCAGACACCTAGATATTTGGCTTTCTACCATGACGTTCACCTTTGAATTGGGTAACAGAGTTGGTCAGCCTGTGGAAGGGAGTGCCGGGGTATGTTGGGCTTTAAACGCAGGGAGGTGTTCATGGACTGGCTGCCGATTTTCCCATGCTTGTTCTAAGTGCATGAGGGTGCATGCAGCTATGCAATGTGGTAGGGGCAGTAGTCAGTTTGGTGGTCAGGCATACTATTTTATGGTTCCAAGAGGTTGGGGTGGGCCTCTCCTGGCACTGCAAGGAGTACGCGGCAGGGCTAATTTTCATGGTCAAAGAGGGGTCCTTCTTTGGAGGTAGGGGATGCCCATGGGACCCATTCACCTGTTAAGGTTCAGGTTTTGAAGGAGCTGCTGGCACATTATCTGCTGCTGGCTGTGAATGTGGAATTAATTGAGGGGGTTTTCTAGGGGTTTTTTGAATAAGTCTACTTTGTTGGGTGATGGTAAGGTGGGGAAAATTTTGAAGTCTGTGCAAGGGAGGGAGGATATTTTGTGAGTCTTGCTTGAGAAAGAGAGTCAGGCGGGGAGATTGTTGGGCCCATTTGTTTGGCCACCTTTTATTCAATTTAAAGTGTAAACTTTGGGTTTGGTTCCCAAGAAAACACAGGGTGAGTTTAGTTTAACTCACCATTTATCTTACCCTGAAGGCAAGTCTGTTAATGATTTCATCCCTGGGGAAGAGGATAAAGTGACGTATGCATCCTTCGATGATGTGGTCTGCATCATTAGTAGTTTTGAGGATCCTTGGCTGGTTAAGGTAAATATTGAGTCAGCCTTTCGCTTGTTGCAGGAGGATTGGCCATTATGGGTCATGGTGGTCGGTGACAGTTTTTATTTTGACACTGCCATGCCTATGGGGTGTGCAGTGGCTTGTTCTACTTTTGAGAAGTTTAGCACAGCACTGTATTGAATATGGCAATGTAGAGTAGAAGGACAGCAAGCAGTACACTATCTAGATGATTTTTTTGTTAGTGGGTGAAGGAAGAGAGGGGGCCCAGGTGACGATGCAGGAGTTTGTAGGGATGTGTGAGGTCTTTGGAGTACCACTGGCTAAGCATAAGTTGGAAGGTCCTGCAAAGGTGCTGAATTTTTTGGGTTTGACAGTGGATGCAGGCCAGAGTTTGTTTCATTTGCTGGAGGAAAAGGTGGTTCATCTGTGGGAGAAAATCACCTGGGTGAAGTCCAAGATCAAGGTTCATGTGAGGGATGTGATGGAATTGTTGGGCTCGATGAACTTTGCTTGCAGGGCAGTGCATCTTGGGTGTACGGTTTGCCAGTCAGTGGCTTTTCTCTTGAAAGGAATGAAGAGTAAGCACCACAGAGTAAGGGTCAGTAAGTTAGCATGGGAGGATCTAGCTTTGTGGACACAGTTTTTACATCTGTTTAATGGGGTCACATTTTGGCAGTCGGATTGGGTAGGTCAAGGGGATCTTCAGTTGTTTACAGATGCGGCTAGGGGTTTGGGTATGGGAGCTTATTTTGCAGGGCAATGGTTCTCGGTACCTTGGCCTGCTCATTAGTCCAAAGACTGGAAATGAGACATTGCATTCTTGGAGCTGATGCCGATTTGTGTGGCTTCTGTGGTATGGCAGAATTGTTTGAGGGGAAGGAGAGTGGTGTTTAATTTGGACAATATTGCAGTGGTGAAAGTGCTGCAGGTTAAGATGGCTAAATCCCCTCAATTATTATTAGGTCTTCATAAACTAATGTTGCAAAGCTTGTTGATTAACTTTTCATTTACAGGGCTGCGTGTGTCGGGGTTTAAGAATGAGATAGTTTTCAGTTTTGTAGGTTTAGGCAGGTGGCTCCAACAGCAGCAAGGCATCCCACAGTCATACCAGATGGGATTTTGAAGATTGGGCAGTAGTGATCAGTGGGTTGGTGCAATAGCCATGGACAGTATCTACAAGGAGAGCTTACAGAAGGGCATTGTATGATTTTGATAGCTTTGTGAGACAGCTACCGGAAGAAGAGTGTGAGTGGTCAGAGAGTTTGTTGCTGCGTTATTTAGCCATGCTGAGGAAGCACAGTAAGGCAGTTTGAACGGTGAGGGTGGTGTTGGCAGCAATTGGAGTATTTGTTCGGTCAGCCAGATTAGAGGACTGGACTAGGTCATGGATGGTGGGGTGAATATTGAAAGATTAGAGTAGAGCTGATGGTCCTGCTACAGACAGGAGAGATGGCCTGTGGCTATGGGGATTTTAAAACTTTTGCTAAAGGGGTTTAGGTAGAGTATGTAGATGTTCGGATGACTACGTGATGTGGAGTATGGCAGGTGTATGGATGTATTGTGGGGCTTTCCGTGTGTCTGAGTTGTTAGGTTCCTTGGTGTGGGATGATGTGCTTATATTGCCCAGGGTGGTGCATATCAGGCTGAGGTCATTGAAGATGGATCAGGAAGGGAGAGGGACACCTACAGTTTTGGAAGAGGTTAGGTCAAGCTGGAGGTGTCCGGAGGTGTGGGGAAAGAGGTAGAATTCAGGGATTAGTTTTTACATCAGCAAGTGGTAGATCATAGATGGGTGAGCAATTGAACTTAATTATGAGAAGGGCTCTTAGCTGTGTTGGTTTAGAAGGGGACACGTTTTCTTCTCATTCCTTCAGGATGGGCAAGGTGTCTGATCTAGCAAAGTGAGGAAGTTCAATTGAAGTTATCAAGAGGGTGGGGCAGTGGTCTTTCAATGCCTTTTTGACTTATATTAAGTAAGTTAGTTGAGCTGTTTTGGTATAATTTAATATATTTTTTTAGGTGAAAGGAAGATCATCATCGTAGGTCATTCTTTCGTATGTTGGGCAGCTAGGTGTGCAGTGGTTAAATGCAATGGAATGAATTTGGGCTTGGAATGTTTCGGATTGAAGGTTACCTGGCATGGTATTAGAGGGTTGATGTGGAGTCAGATACTGCAGGTATTTATCATGTTGCAGAGTCAGTGGGGACTGCCTCATGTTTTATTGATTCATTTAGTGGGGAATGATTTGGGTAGGATTCTGAAAAAGCAGTTGGTTTATCACATTTGCAAGGATGTTTTAGCATTGAGAAGGCTTTATCCATCAGTGGTTTTGCTTTGCTCTGAGATTATTCCCAGGTTGGTTTGGAGGAGGCAAAAAATGTTTCTGCATTGGAGAGGGCTCAGAAGTATGTTAGTTTTACTTTGGCAAAATATGTGAAAGAGATGGAGCTGCATACTATCTGGCATGTGGAGTTCGAGGACAGGGATCCTATGTGGTATAGGGCTGATTGGGTTCATCTTAGCAAATTTGGTCTTGATCTGTTTAATTTAAATTTGGAGTTAATGTTGGAAGGTTTAGTGAAAGGGGGTATGGTGTGAGGGGGAACAGCCCTTTTGGGCTGGTGGGTGGAGAAGAGGGACAGGCTTGCATCTCTTCTGTTCCCCCTCAGGAGGATAATTGAAAGTTTGAGGTGGTAAGGATTTGACGGTGGAAGACTTTGAGTGGATAGATTGGATTGGTGATATGCTGAAAGTGAGTGGGGACGCTGTCTTGTTATATATATATTGTGAGTGGTTACACTGCCCTTATGTTTATTTATGTTATTTTCCTGCAATGAGTTGAAGTTGCTTGTTTCAATAAAGTTTCCACATTTACCATTTATTATTCCATGCAATACAGGTCATCAAAGGTCTGTGGGTGTCTGTGTGACTTTTAAAGTGCACCGTGACAAATGAAGTTTGGGAACAGACAAAGTTGTCACAGGACAGCTTTAATGGTGGGGTGAGGGGGAGCTGGGATGTAAGGAAGTAGGTAAGATGGGAATAAGTGAGTGGTAAGAAAGGGTTAAGTAAGTGGGAAGCTAATGGAGGAAGAGAGGTAGGATTAAGGGGTGGGTCTTGAAGGTTTTTGATGTGGGATTTAGTGTTGGGAAGCACATTTGGTGTGATCTTGTTGCCCACCCTGTCAGACCCGTTTTGATGATGGCATTTTTACGGAGAAGAGGGACAGGCTTGCCCCTCTGCTGTTCTCCCTCAGGAGGATAATTGGAAGTTTAAGGAGTTAAGGATATGATGGTGGAAGACTTTGAGTGGATGGATTGGATTGGTGACATGCTGAAGGTGAGCGGGGATGCTACCTTGTTATTACAGTGATAAGTGAGCAAGTGAGGGATGCTTCTTATCCAAGGTGAGTGGTTATGCTGCCCTTATGTTTATTTATGCTATTTTCTTTCAATGAGTTGAAGTTGATTGTTTCAATAAAGTTTCCATGTTTACCATTTATTATTCCATGCAATAAAGGTCGTCAAATGTCTGTGGGTGTCTGTGTGATTTTTAAAGTGGACCGTGACAAATATTCAGCATACCTCTTTCTCTCTGCTACTCTTCAAGTCTCTATACCCACTCTATGCATATCTCTCTGTTACCACTGCGGTTCTCATCACCTGAAATAAAAAGAAAATATTTAAAAATTATTAACTAAATACCAGGGGTAAACATTTCACAGCACACTTTGTAGACTGCTATTCTCAAAAAAATCTAGCTTAACAAAGCACTCAGTTGGTATTGTAACATTCAGGTGCTTTGAACACATGAGACCCAAACCTATTTAGCAACCTATAATCAAACTCTATACTTGCAACCTCTTTATCTATGTAACACATCTTAACTGTAGAGGAATGTTTTCCAGGCATTGAAAAATGTTACTGTTATGACATCATCCTAATGGGGAATGGTATACAAAGAATAATCTTGGCTTAGTATTGCAAACTATGAACGTGATGCTTATGTAGCTAAACTGTTTTCATATTACATTTTTGTCAAAACTGCATTCAGAGAAAATAACAGTAATTGAGATAATCCAGTCCTTATATAGTATGACAGTGTGTTGTAACATCCAGCAACAATATTGTATGAACAGGACCATACATACTGCTGCACATTATGGACACATAAAGGTATGTGTGAGGACCATTATTTCTTGAAATTGCACATCACTAGTTAAAGATATATATGTTCCCTACTCTTAATTGCAACTGTTAGTGGGCCCATTGCAGGCTCTCAGCATTACAGTTTGAGTCTGTTGTACAACTGATTACAGTATTTCCTGGCAGCACTGTGCTTCACAGCATTTTAAACGAAATACATTATTAACCTAATAAAGTCCTAGACATATAACACGGTTTATCAGGATGTACTGGCACTGAGTTAAATAGCTGATGTTAACGAATGTTATGGATTACAGATAAGTCAGTAGTAATTTGACAAATAACTGAGATATTTGCAACTCTCAAATTATGAATTAATGTCAATAATTGTAAGATGCGTTGCTAATAAAATGCTATGGGTATATGACACCAGTATAACAGTTTAAGATATATGTGTCCCTTTCAAGACTGGTGCATAAAATGCAAACCTTCTGCTCTGTATCCTTACAAGCTGAGCTAACACTCAGGATGTACCATTTGTAAGCAAACAGGTACTGTTCTTTGCAGACCGTTGTTCAACAACCGATGTTGTTAGGCCATAGGCCATTATTGATAATGGCCGTATTCCTAGAAAAACTAGATCAGTAAGTCGTTACCATGCACAACATGAAATGTAATATAAACTATTGCAATATGATTTAAAAAAAATGTTATGGGTGAAATTGACCAAGGTAACATGTTTCCCTATGTGAATTTTGAACCCACAACATGCCAAAATGAAGACATACTGGCCAGATGTTTTACAGGCTGAGGTAAATTTTACTATGCTTTTATTGCAGACAACAGTTACTGCAGCAGTGTGTTAGAAATCCTGCATGAACTACACAATATGGAAAATGCCTACAATTTTTGCAGTTTTCATAGTGCAGACTTAACAGCTATCAACACATATGAAACTAAATTTGTTTAAACAATGTTATGCGCATTAATTTCTACATTAATTAAATAAGTCTATGTATTTGTGTAGGAAGAATGATGTAAGTAAGTTATATACTTGTAAGTCTTCCACCTTGTAATGGTCCAGTAGGTAATACAGTGAGACTATAATGAAAAACTACAAAATATGCAGTCAACCATGGCCTAGGCACTATAGGCATCAGTGATGCACAAGGACAGTGGCTATGTGAAATTATGTAGTTAAATGAAGTATAACATCTGCACATATTTAAAGGACATAGTTATGGTAATTATTTAATTATCAAAATAAAATAACAACATAGGAAATGAAACCACAGTCAAGAGGGCAGAAATTACAAAGTCCAGTGAATTATCCATGCAAGCTAATTCCCACAGCAGCCAAAACATGGTTATAATAACATATATATTATATATCGATATCTATCATATATATACATATATATATATTTATATATATATATACATATATATATATATATATATATATATATATATATATATATATATATATATATATATATATATATATAGTGTGTGTGTGTGTCTATTAGATATATATATATATATATATATATATATATATATATATATATATATATATATATATATACATATATGGAAAGATAGCTATATAGGTCAGATTGTGGGATTATAATGGAAAACTACAAATTGCACAATCATCCATGGCCTAGGCACTATACATGTCAGTGATGCACAGGGATAGTAGCTATGTGAATTTATGTATTTAAATGTTGCAACATATATGTACAACTTCATAAGACATAGTAAGTGTTATTAGTTAATTATTAGATAAAATGACAGCATGGGTATATATCCCATAGTCGAGAGAACAGTGAGTATAAAATCCACTGAATTATTTCCTTGAGCCAATTCACACAGCAGCAAAAATGCATTTATAACAAAATGTATATAATATATATGGGTCAAGTAACTATATGCAAAATCCATAAGAATACTAAGAAATAAATAAACTATTGATACTTACTGTAGTGATATATGGCCTGCCTTTGCACCTCGTCAAACCTCTTTCAAAGCTTGGCTGCATGCCTCTGATGCAGGACATCACAGTGGTGATGAACCTGCACTCCAGTTTAGATGACCCCATCCTACATCGGTGTTCCCTCATGAGCCGGTTCCACACATTGATCATAGTGAAGTTCATGGGCCTGGCTCTCATTCTCTGCTCCAATCCAGCATACACTGTCAACATCAACATTGGTGTCATCTCCTCCTCTGTCTAGCTAGGTGCATGGACACATCGCAGCCTCCTTGAAATCATCCTCACAATTTGAAATTCTTTCAAAACTGAAAAACAGAAACATAGAGAAATGCTCATTGAGGTACCACTCAGTTCACAGTTAGCAATGGTCTGATCAGTAAATGTATCAAAGTAAATATTTGAAAGTGTTACTGATGGCATGTTCTAAGATTATTGGAAGACAACAGGCACATGTTACACATGGTGCAATTTATCAATACGTAATGGGTATTTACACAGGACACCTAGTATTATTGGTGCATAACAGTGTTTATGCTGATGTGTGTGAATGGAATTCAAAAAACATGAATTTTAAATAACCTCATTAATTATATATGGTGCAAATAGTACTTAAACCTGTGTGCGAACAAGGTACACTTTGATTCTGAGTCTGAGTGAAAGATACATTGGCAACTGGTGGAATTTTTGCAGTGGTAGTTAGTACATCTGTTGAAGTTAATTATTTCAAAAGTACATTTTTAAAGTAATATTTAGTACAAATGTTAAGTTTTACAGAATTTGTCATAAGTTCCTATAGTGATGTTGTCCTGAAATTTGTGCCTACAGGTGTTGCTCTTCTAAATATTTTACTTCAGTCCTATATGCAGTTTTATAGACAGACTTCCAATGCAAATGATAGTAGTATATGGAGAAGGATTTAAGGATCATATGCAGTTCTTACTGGTAATTCCTTGCACTCTTTGGTCTAACTACAGAAATATATGGATTAGGACAGTATCCTTGGTTTACCATCAAAATTATAAGAGAAGGTTTGGTGACCACGAGATGTCGATTTATGGTTGGCTGAATCTGTGTTGCCAAACCCTCATGTGTACGAGTTCCTGATTCAGCGAATGCACTGGGCTTTCACTCATGTGTGGTCAGCCTTATTACAAGAGATCACAGTACAGTACAGATCCGGAAATTTACCCTTTTCCCCACTATACTGTGATGTTGGAGTTGGAATATATAATTTTCAGGGGGTGTGGGGAGTGCAGCCCTCCATGAGGTGGTGCAGGGGGACTTGTCCCCTTGCAAAAACATGTAGTTCAAAGTTGTGCAGTATGCTCATGCTGCTGACAATCTGAACTTATGTTACTGTTGTTTAAGGTGCAGGGGGCACAGTATGTCGAATATTGCTGAATTTGAATAATGGGCATGATGTTCAACATACTGACCTAGTTAGTGTTCTGTGTTGTGGGTCCGTGAAAGGAACATTTTTTTTTGACTGTCGCAGTTTTGATAGTAAATCCAGTATCCATATTAAGTATGTAATGTTGATGTTATGGATATTTAGGAAATCATGACTCCTAAAACAGTTTCATACCATATTGTTATGCTGTTATAGATATTTCTTCAATGATACTTTTTAACAAAGGTGTTATCAGAATTCAGTCAATTTATTATGGATCTATGCTATGTACAGATCCAAAGGTATGCTGCCGCTTTCCATAATTTATTGATAAGTGCTTTAGTATTGCAATGTGAAATGCAAGCAGACTGTAGTGGTATGATGCTATTGTATTTGGAGCTGTATTCCAAATATATGTAACATCAGCAGTTCTAATCCCAGTCATGAAGTGTACAGATATTGCAAGGCATGTTGTATGCTGCTACTGTTGGCACAGTTGTCATATCAATATGTCTCATAGATAGTGTTACACAGATGTTTCCATTGCACAGTTAGCATTCTGATATATGCTATTCATTAAGTCATTTGCATAAATGTGCTTATCCATGAGTCTTATCATATGTCTATCAATATTTTCTAGATGCCCCACCATCCTAGGGGTGACAAGATTTTCCCCCATGAAAATGATATCATCATTGATGCTCTCTGCCAACATGGAAGGAGACTCGTAGGCCATTCTGGGGATAATGTGAGGAGAAATGAAATAGGGGCCGACCTTACTGACATGATAAATGCTGTTGGAGGCCACAACAAATCCATTGAGGCCTGTAGATATTGCTGTTTGGACATGATTCTTTACGCAACCGATAGGATGCACATTATGAGGTGTCAAGAGATGTCACTGATGGTGGACTACCACTGCCCCCCCCCCCCCCCCAAGACCTCACAGTTTTTTTGGGCCTCACTGCATAGAGCTGGAAGGGAGCAATGAATTCCTGATGGTCAAATTTAACAGAGGGTTCCAGGATGGACATGCATATATTTATGTTCAGTACAGGGATGAGTATTTTGAGACTCACTGCATATTGCTTAAGCATGCACATTCATGTATTCCTGTGTTTGATTTACAACAGCAGAGTTGAGCCATAAACACACTTCCACACAGAGTGAGGATGATGAATGCAAGTACATGTATTGGTAGAGATGAGTTACATAGCAGTGCAAATTGCAGTTGTAATGTTTATTACATTAATATTCACAGGTCCATCTACTTCAGGTCTACAGCAGGGAGCAGCAGATGAGTGTCTCTATACTGCTGTTGTACACAGTACCTCTCTGGTGCCCACACCTCATGTAATGGCATTGCTCTTTACTGTTACACTGTTGTTTCCATAACCTTGAACAATACAGGTACATGCTGAGGTCATCATCTCTCTCTCTCTCTCTCTCTCTCTACTCTTCTCTCATTAGACCAATCATAGAGTATAATACCCCATTTGGCATTTACCTGACAGGTGGAAAGGCCACAAAAGTACCTCACGAAGAGGATCCTAGGCCTTAAACAAATGTCGTATATGGACAAAGTCAAAAAACTTCAGCTATTCTCTGTCTCATATCTTCTACTAAGAGGTGATCACTGCTTGACTTACAAAGCCATGTCTGACCCAGCTCTGTTAGAAATGCTACATCTAAAGAAATCCCAGTCCTTCCACACCACATGCTCCAGAGACCTCAACCTCATTACCACAATCAACAGAAGATGTTGGAGGGACAGGTTCATAACCCAGAGACTGCCCGTGCTCTTGAATAGGCTTACCATACATGTCAAGCAAAGCACCTCGCTGGCCCTCTTCAAGAAAAATCTTGATAAGTGGATAGGAAATAGAAAGTTCACCCGGGGGATCACTCCAGTGGCTCTACTTGATAGAGGCACTGGGAACTGACGTTGGGCGGCATGATGCCAGGGCACTTCTATGGGCTAGGCTGTATAGGCTCCAGGGCCATTAGCCTAGTACATACCTATGAACATCTAGTGGAGGCAGAAGACATGCATTATCAAGTGAAGAAAGACTAGGTGTGTTACCATGACATTGCCAGAGCTTTCAACAATGTTTAGCACACTTGATGACTGAAATCTTTGTCGCTATTTGTCAATACAGGCTCCTCTGGTATACAGTTGGAATGCACATCATGTGAGTACTTGCAGCCCATATTTATGTGTTGTATGTGTGATGTCAGTATTAGTTTTCAGGATTACATGACTGTGCTGCCTTTCTGTTTACTTTCCTACTGCAGGATCCACAGTACAAACCATGACCTCTACACAGCAGGAGTCCTCAAATGCACGTGCAAGTGGTATGTGTACATCACACATTCTGTATCTATTTAATTGTGTTCACCTGGTACATGTTGTGAATGATGTGATCTGTATTGTCTTTTTTCCCTACACCAGTTGAAGTTCAGCAAAGTGAATCAACAACAACATCCCATGAGTGTTTGTCAGGTGTGTTGCTATGTTTTTATGTATCACATATGTCATGTATGTTAGCTATTTTAATAGATTATGGTGCTATGATACATTCTGTGAAACATACCTACATTAGACTGCAAGTGAAGTGAGTATTATTTGTAACATTGCTGTGAAATATATACATCAATTGTGTTTTATAATCATGTGCTGTGGGCACATTTTTCTGATCTGTGTATTCTTGCCTTGTAACACATCAACTAGCTTTGTCATCCAGCAGCCCATCCAGTGACCATGATGTTGTTCATGATGTGTCTCAGCATGGTAGTACGGCTTCTGGCACAGAGGACACAGAATTTTTGGGAGAGTCTATCCATGGAGTTGACACAGATGTTGCACTAGATGTATTGTCAAATGTGGAGGTCCAGTTATCAACAGATTCAGAGGATGATGACATGGTGGATGTTAAACAGGGTGAGGCCATTGGTCAGCACACCATAGTAGGGGCACTGCTTCTGGTGGATCCACACAACAACCAGACACAGTTAATCGCTGTAAACATAGGCGAGCAGATGCTGGACATGACCAAGTGTCAGAGGATGTGTATCTCCTGCTGCAGGCAAATGAATGGTCTCAGCTACAACATCATTCAGACGTCCGTACACTTGGCTGTGCCACAGATCATATGGCACACCAGCTATGTGTCATACATGAAGGACAAAAGTGTAGACATGGTAAGATTATGCCT
This sequence comes from Protopterus annectens, assembly GCF_019279795.1. Classification (NCBI taxonomy): domain Eukaryota; kingdom Metazoa; phylum Chordata; order Ceratodontiformes; family Protopteridae; genus Protopterus; species Protopterus annectens. Next base: position 1,536,002,584 of record NC_056745.1, on the reverse strand, counting down.
GCATTGGCTACTCAGAATGAGAGTTTACTTTCTGTGGCATTGTCAGTGGAAGACCTGGCTTCCACAGTATTGCAGCTTTGTCATACTGCTAAAAGGATTCTGTGTTCTATAACTATTCACAGAAGATTGCAACCTGTGAGATGCAGGCCATGTGCCCACAGAACCACTGCTGGCCATCTGGAATCCCTGTCCTTAGTCCATCCTACACATATGTCATCTGCTGGCACATCTACTGAGTTCCCAAGTCAGAAGGCCTTCAACTCCTCTGTGGATCAGACAGCTTAATATGTGTCTGTACATGGTTGTGGCAGGGCATACCATGTGTGAGATGTCAGCGGGCCTGACCAAGACTGTATTATAGTGTGTCCAACTGAGTAGTACATATTGTGACTTATATTATTTTACTACCACTATGTGCTGTAATATGTGTTTCTGAAATAAAAATGTTTGTGTGATGTTGTGCATGATTTCTCTTTTTTCATGTTATAAGATTGTACAAATATGTAAGTGTAGCACTGATGTGTGCCCATTATTGTTGAACATACAGTGATAAAACTGAATGAGTGTATACGTACCCATGTGATGCTTGTGCATATGTTCATGTTGGAGTAGGTAAGCCTCATGTTGTGTGATGTCAGTATGAACATCTAGTGGGTACTTGTCATTAGATGCACTCTGTGTTGCTATTGTGGGGCAGTACCTGAACATCAGTATTTAATCTGTGTATTCGTGTACATGTGGCTTGTCATGACTGAAACGTCTAGATCAAATGCTGACATGTAGTTCGGGCCTGCACTTATGGTTGCACCCTACATTGCCTACATCTGTGATGTCTGTCTCCTGTGTCCTCCTGCTCCTCCTCCAATAACTGTGGGATGTCCTCTTGAGACATTTGTGGTTCTTGTGGTAATTCCTCCACACCTACAGCTGGAAGACCATAATGTGCTTGGGCTAGCATGTTGTGCAGCATGGCACACACCATTGTCACTTGTGCCGCCTTCTCAAGTTTGTATTCCTGTGCACGCCTGGATGTGTCCAGACATCTGAACATTGCTTTCAATACACCAAACACACTCTCTCTGGTGTTTCTGGTTGTTGTGTGTGACACTACACTACAGGATTCACTACACTACACTATACTACACTACACTAGACTATACTACAGAATTCACTACACTACACTACACTACTAAGGACTACAAAATGCTTTGTTATCCCATGTATTCATAGAAATGCCTGTCATGCCATTTACCACAATATGTTTTTATTATTATCATCATTATTTCTATGTCTTATATAATGTACTATTTTGAAAGCTTTAATATATATTTTTAAATATGGTAATATTGTTTCTGGAGCTTTTCTCCCTGGGCCTCAGTTGAAAAAGGGCTCATTTAGGCCCAATGGACTTTCCCAGTTAACAAACTGCAAATAAATAAAACAAACAAATCTATTATAGGCCTCTTGTGCACAGTTGGATGGGTTGGATGGATCACAGTATGGGGTATTTAGCCATGGCTGAAGAAAATAACCACAGTCACCTGTAGGGGGAGTAAAAACACTTTTGTTTAGACTGAATATGGTTGACAGAGGATAATTCAGTTACATCCTAGCTGTGTTCTTGTACTCACCCAGGAGCAATCCTTCCAGAATTTCCCCTTCCTGGAATGCAGCCCTGAGTCTACTTTTCTTCCAAATGGCAGCGTCATGGACACTTCCAGTGTGTGTTGCCATGATGTTTGTTATACTGCCATCTGCTGCACACACAACTTGGCAGATAATAAATGGTCATCCCTTTCTGTTTATGTATTGGTCTGCTTCTAAATGTACTGGTATCTTGATAGGCATTTGTGGTCAATCTATTGCACTGAGTATATGGAAGAAGTTTGCAATGTAGCAGAAATGGTGCATTACAGTTATCCACTCCATGGGCGTGGATGGGAAGTGTAGGTAGTTATCCACCTTGCTGCACATTGCTGCCAGGGATTTGACCACAATATGACTGGTAGCTGTCTGTGATACTCTCACAGCATCCCCCATGTATCTCTGGAATGTCCCAGATGCAAGTATACCCAGGCTGAGACACACTTTGGCTTCAAGGGGGATGGGGTTTCCTCACAGGGTCTGCACCGACATGTGTGGGACATGTGTTACACACAGCCTGCACCTTTTAACTGTCTAGACAGTATCTGTCAATTATTTCCTGGTCTGACAACTGACTTAATTTCACCCTTGCTCTGACTCTAGCTAGCTGCCTGCTAGGGTGCACAGCCACATCCTCACTCAAGGTTTGCATCACTGCTGCTTGTTGCAGTATATTAACAGCAGGTTGCATTGTTATATGTATTTATTTTCAGTTATGCTACAGATTTTGGCATAATCTGTAGTATTATGCTCATGCCGATAATTTCGGAAGTGCAGTCGGTGTAGCTCTTTTTCATATTTAAGTTGCACTGTGTGCACATGATGTGTTTTGGGATCCCACTGGCATGCACAGAGTCCCTGATTATCCTATGTTGAATTCTTAAGTAGTTGGTCTGCTTTCGGTGTATTTTCTAGAATCATGTGTGCAATAGGTGCACTGGAGTTTTCCTGTGAAATGCTACACTTTCCATAAATACCTTCTGCGAACTTTATGAAATCCACCCCCATGCCTTTACTCACAATCTTACAACATAAACACCTTTGGGTAATTTGGAAAACACAAACTTACCTAATGCAGGTCTTTGGGGAAGGGAGGATGAAACCAAGACACATGGGAAAAACCCACTCAGACTAAGGGAAGACATGCAGACTCCACACAGATGGCAACTCATCCAAGATTTGACCCAGAGAACCCTTTGTCATGCCTATAATAAAACATTCATTAAAAAATTAACCATAGAAAAAAAATGCTAGCATCCTTTATTTATTTGTTTTTGCTAAAGGCCATGCAGTGGTAATAGGATAAATAACAAAACATGACAACAAAATGTGTAAACACCAATATGAAATGCAAAACTAAAAATGCAAATAAAAACACTCATATTAAAATTATAAGGTGAATGTTTACATAATTACTACAAATGTGAAGATTACTGGTCTGTTTATTACAAATGTTTCTGAAGTAATTATGGGTAACAGACAAATAATTGATGTATTGAATGGTTCGTTATATTTATGCAGCCTTTTCTATTTTGCTACTGACAAATATTCAGAATACAAACTACTGTAGTTTTCTAGAAATAGTGTGGATTAAATTTAATAATAATAATAATAATAATAATAATAATAATAATAATAATAATAATAATTAAACAGTTAACTAAACTCAAAGTAAAAACATTGTACCCTGTATGTAGTCTGTCCCCAGTGGAATCCAGCTGACATCAATGACTCACTGAAGATTTATTAAAATGCAATCAGTACATTTTGTATGATTATGTAATACAGATACTACAGTTCCATTTGCTAATAAACTATATCATTAAATATAAATGCATTAGCGTCCCCTGCCGAGATATGTTTTCCAATTAGAATTAAAAGCATTCAAATGAGAAATCTCAGTATGGTCATTTAATTAAAATATAGTTGTTTTTAACCTAAGCTGCTGAAGTATCAGATAATTTATTGTAAACAGGCCTATGCTGGGTGCCACAAACAATGGCAAATTCAAAAGGAATTTGGAAACTGTCTGAAGTAACTAAAATGTAATGGCTGTGTGCAGTTTAATTTCTAGATAGTGTGTTACTAGTTTTGGAAATTGCATGCATTGTTTATTTCTGTGGGAGAATATATTTTTATCATGTAAAATATTAAAAGTCCTAATAATACAAAAATGTGTTTCTGATATAAATTGCACATTTTCTGAAGAGGATAATCATTATACATTTCAGTGCAGAAGTATATATTTCTGTTTAAAATGTTTTTACTAATTTTTGTTTTTAGGTACAAAAGTTTCCTGGTATTATAAAAACATGAGATGAGAAACAGACATAGGAAATATATATACATATATATATATATATATATATATATATATATATATATATATATATATGAAAAAGGGATTGAATATTATAAAGAAGTAATTACTTCATGGGAGGGAAAACCAATGCTGTTCTTGTAAAACGATGATGTATCATTTATGGATGAAGCAACTTAGATACAATCCATGACAGTAAGCAATGACTCAAACTGCACATGCATATCTACACTCCGGGAATTTATTTTCTGCTTGCTTACCCCATCTGCTACAGCTGCAAGAGATAATTATAAAAAAAAAAAAAAAAAAAAAAAAAAAAAAAATTTCACATTATAAAGGACTGCATTTTTCATATAGGCATATGGCTGTCTTGCAGTTCTGGCAGAACATCATATTATGCAACTATGTTAATCAGAACTCCGTACACAGCATTTCAGAAATATCAAAAGCACTTTGAAGACTTGAGGCTGTAGTGCAGAGGAAAGACAGATGAAGAAATCTAAGCTCGCTGATCATTGCCAGATTGATAAGCACATCTCAAAATGTAATTCCAGGTATCACATTCCTCATTTTCCACTATTTCCTAGTGGAGCAAAATATGAATAAAATTATGCAGCGACATATAATGCGGTGTAGTATGAAAACAAGTTAAAAGACAAACGCAGCAAACAGAAAGGTGAAGAGAATTAATGCAAAACACAAGGAATTATCAAAACAAAGCTCTGTTAACGACCAGAATTTCATGCCTGCAAAGTATAAAGTTAAGCCTTGGAAACAATGTATCAATGTATACCTTGAATGTTATTCAGATTCCTTTGCCCTTAAATCAGGACTGAACCTGTTTTTATTTATTAAATGGTTTCAATTAATGAACACAACAGCAAAATAACATAATACCTCATCCAAGAAGCTTTTTTTTCAAGTAGTAATTACAGCCAAATGATCTCAGACCAAATGAATGTCTTTCCTTAACTACACTAATATACATGCATTCAGAATTTCCTTACATACCCACTAATTTCAAAGCTGCTGGACCAATAATTCTGGCTTACTGCTTCTTAGGTACTTCCTGGATTTACAAGACAAATTTTAATTTTTAAGAAGACTAGCATTAAATATCATTTTCCTAGTTTTGAAGCATAATCAAACATACTGGATGGTCAAATACATCAGGCATTTTTTTCCAGGGCATTTCCCTTCCATCTCATCTGTCATACTACAACTATATCCAGTGGCTGAAAGACACAGGCTCAGAATCTAGTCAGATCTTTAAAGACTTAGGAAAAAAATGCCTATACATCTAAGTGGTGCAGTAAACAAACTACAAAAAAGTATAGTCTGATTTCAATTGTTTACAAACTTGGTACATCAGTTCATTTCTGTCAGCCAGGCAGTGGAGTTGGCATAATGGTCAAGGTGTTTACCTCAGAAACACAAAGTACAACATTTGATTATTTTCCTTTTAAGGAAAATGCCTACACTTAAAATGTCCCACCAGAGCAGCTAGCCTAGTATTTACCTATGAACTATAAGCTATCAGCTAGAGGTAGTCTGGCTATTTTAAAAATTATTTGATCTGTGTGTTATAGCCTTACATCAATTTGATGATATTACTATCTGAATACCTAAAGAACTACTAAATGTGATGTTGCCATGAGTATGTGCATTCCTGCAAATGTTCCATGAAGGCTGCAACCTGGATATCACATGGTAGAATGAAGCACACAACCATGGCCAGTATATTGTTTGCATTGAATTCAGCTGTTCAGTAGGTGCTGTCATTGTAAAAAGACAGGGAACCTCCGTCCTACCAAGATAGGCATATTGGCATCTGCCACTCATTTTCATACTCCCTGATTGGCTCCATCAGTCACTCACTTTCATACTCTGTCATTGGCTCCATCAGCCACTCACTTTCATACTATGTCATTGGCTCCATCAGCCACTCACTTTCATACTCTGCCATTGGCTCCATCAGCCACTCACTTTCATACTCTGCCATCGGCTCCATCAGCCACTCACTTTCATACTCTGTCATTGGCTCCTCCAGAATCAGGGTTACTTGCTGATCCTATATCATCTATGTCACAGTCAGGGCTTCATCCATCTTCACCATGTCTCTCTATTTCTTGCATCCAGATTTTTCTTATAATTGTTGAGCTTTTGCTCTGATTACCAACTTTGTAAATCAGTACTTGACTTCATTTGGTGGTTTCTGGATTTTTCAGAGTTTAATACACATGAAGGAAGAGGGAGTTCATTACTGTGTGGTTTTAGTTTGTACCAATATCCTGGGAATGTATTAACGTATATGTCTAAGATGACTCATTGTTTGAAATGTTTTTCTTTAACAATGCTTTTATTTTGGTAATCTTTTAACAGTTTTTGGAGTTATTTAGTTGGTCATTGGTCAATCGTTTTGGAACACTACTGGAGTTACGGAGATTTCCTTCATTTAAACAGTTCATTGGGTTTCTATGATTGCTTACATTAGGATTTGAAGTGGAGCAGATTTCATGATTCACAACACCAGATAAATGTATATTGAATTTGCACATTTGGTTTTTTATGTTGAACCTTCCCTGATGTTATGTCTGTCAGTCTGAAACTCATATTAGGGGTTGAAAAGGTAAGCATCTTCTAGTAATCATTGCCACTGGAATCTTCTTGGTTTCTGAAGTCCTTTTCTAAACAGAACTGTTGTAATAATCTATCCACAGTTTTATTTAATATGGAGCTTTCACAACACATAGTTTATTGCTTCAGATTTATTTCACTTGCATTACTTTCTTTAAATGTGTACCCATATTAATTTAAATAATTTAAATATGATTCAGTGCTTCAGGATTTCCTTATAATTGGCCATACTTGCTGGCCTTTCACATTTTTGTCTGCATTGATGTCCTGCAGTTTTTATACAATGATTGCAGGGGGCTTGGAATACTAAACAGGCATAATGTAGAGACCAATCACCTTGTTCTGATTATCAGATCATCTTTGCATTATTATTTGTTATGGACTCCTGCCTCTCTGAGACAAAAGCTTAGTAAGAAAATTGTACCGTGTTTGGATGTGGTACCAAATCTTTGCATGTGATACCCATTGGCTTGCCTTATCATAAGAGAACAGATGGAGAGAATTGATCACAGTGGTCTCTTATGGAGAGCATTGTGAAATTGATAGGTATTCTCATAACAAGACAGGTATCATCCAATTTGCTATGTGAAATTGACCTTGACTTTACAAGAGAGACTTAGTTGGACAGCACTTAGTAGTAGCTATGCTACCAGGCCTTTCTATTATACAGTACAGTCAGGCAGCAACATTAGACAGATAGTTCGATTTTTTTTTTAGTCTGGATAAAAACCAAGACAAGTTTGCAGTAGAAATACCATTCTCCTCACATCTGTCCACTTAGTGATCTGACTGCATTTCTTCAGATTTTAATAGCGTTTCCATTTACTCAGTATCGGGGCAGCATTGTTTAAATCAAGGTTCCATTGTCAGGAGAAAAACAGTGTATCAAAAGGCTCCCAAATGATATTTCAGCACTCAAAATACCAAGTGATGACAGGCAGAAAAAAGGGCTGGAAATCCAAGAAAATAATGAATATTAAAGAACACGCTTCTTCTTTAAACTTTTTTGCAGGGGGGAGCCCCTGTGCACCTTTCAATGTGTAGGGCAAGCCCCCAATACACCCCAAAGATATACATAAAAACCCTGAGATTATCACATCTCAGAGAAATGGGAATATTGTGGGAAATGGCCATCTCAGTATATGTCAGTCTGTTTTTTGGCTATTCAGTCTACATGTTTCCTGTAGCGGGTCCTGGCATTTCAAATGGTTATCGTATCGTACTGCTTAATTTGGAGTGGACGCTTGTTACAGAGAAGACGCAGGTGCTTGTTGACAAATTTAAGTCTCCACTGTGTTATTTTATTTGTTGAAGTAGATTTTGATCTCCATTCCTAGTATTTGTAAGACTGTTGGACTGATAAAGGTATCACAGGTGTAGAACAACTGAAATCTTAATGTTTGAAAAGAAAGACACAGAAGGAATTTCTTCTGATAGTCCATGTTTTTAAGCCAATGTTTTTTTTAATTTTGAGCCTCTGGGGTCTTCCCAGTTGTTTGATATGTCTAGTAAGTCACATCTCAAAGGGCGCTATGGAATTGATGATAGGCCTAATTAATGCAGAATACTAGGGGCCAAGGACTTATTTTGGTCTTAACAGTATATTGTTTGCAATCAGTCATGTCAAGTAAATGGACTTGCTGAATACTGTTGCTACATGTTGGTCAAAGGATAAAAAATTATCCACCTATATTCCAAGTACTCACGCTATAGTCTCATTTTGAAAAGGCGTGTTGCCTGCTGTACTATAAGATGAGAGGGGGTGCTTACTGAATGCATTCAGACATGTACTGGATGATGGTTTTACTAAGCATGGACTTGATGTAATGACATATTCTGCTTTTTCATGCAATAGCACACTTCCCAGAAGTGTTGCGGCCATAGATTGCACACACATAGAAATAAAAGGTAAATCAACAGAAAAGGATACCACTTTATAAACTGTCAGGTTGTCTATAATGCCCAAGGGATCAACTAAAATGTCTGCTGAGATAACCCAGGCAATTTTCAGAACTTGCACATATTTCCACAAGGGTATCTATTACATGATGAAGGTTATGCATTGGGGCCCTGGATCTTGATACCCGTGAGAAACCCACACAACGCCAATAATCAAGGATACAGTGAGACCCATACTCAAACTAGGAATATTAAAGAACGTGCATTTGTATTATTCAAATTAAGGTTTTGGTGCCAAGACTTATCAGGAGGTGCCCTGTAGTACGACCCAGCCCCCTTTGCTCAAATACACACAGCCTGTTCCATGCAGCACAATATAATTCTCAGGGAACAGTTTCAACAAGGACAGCAAGTAGCAAGACCACAAGCATGACCAGGAGCAGACACAGATAAGGACATTGAGAGAGAACCACAAGCAGCAAATGCTGCTGCCAGATGCAAGTATGCACAGTATGCCCAGACTCCAGCTAAGAGATAATGGAAAGTATACTCACACTCATTACCTAACTCCAAGTCTAAGAGCCCACACACATTCAAATATGAAAACTATTGCCTGTCAAACCCCACAACATTTACTTAACCATGTAATGGCTGTGTTCTGATAGCACCAGACAGGGACAACACCCAAGGACAAAATATGTACCTGCAGTAATGACAAGGTACGTGTGGAACTCGTATGGAAAAAATATTATGTAACTGAGTATTCTCATATGGAAATGTGTATTTGTCCCTAAGCAGAACATTTGTCTGAGGAGTATACCTATGTCAGTAATGGCTTATATGACTGATGTTCACAATATATAGCTATGTATTCTACCCAATAATGTGCATCAAGCATTTCACTTGACCACTGTCAATAAACCTTGGAACAGGCCAATTATACCATCATTTGCACAAGTATAGGAAGAAATACGACTGAAATACCTACTGCTTTGACTGCTTTACTTGGAGTATTAACTGAAGTGCAATAAGGTTCAACAATTATATAAACAGTCATTCACAACTGATTGGAATAAGAAATCAAAACCTTTTCTTCTGCAATATAGATTGATAAATGCAAGCAGATGAGTAAGCTAGCAGTAGATATCCACTGTGTGCATCAGACATATATGCAACTTTAAGTCACAAAGACACATGCAAAGTTTCAGGGCTCAGTCATCTTCATTTGCACAGGGTGGATGGGGTGTGACAAGATGGCAAATTTGAAGCTAAAGACGTGGATGTATGAGATTAAGAAACACATGCATTTATTAAAGTATACGGTGGTCAGTGTCAGTAATGAGAGATGTATAGCACTCAACAGTACTGTTTAGCTAGCTTGTCTGTGTGTGAGGTGCTACGAGTAAGTGTTTTTGATTTCAATATGTGTGTCTGAATGAACACATTCAAGCACTGTACTAGCACTATGTCCTTGCATCTCAGACAGGTATGAGAAATTCATGGCAAAGCAAGCAGTTCAGTGTTGCTGCCCCCAGCCAGGAAAACTAGCTCTACCAAAAGTTACACTGCTACTTCCATAGTCTGGGCTAGAAATGGGGGTGCTACCTGAATGTGAGTGATGTCTGGTGGATGAACTCTCCTCATCACTACATTCACAACCATGACCCCGTTATCTACCACATTTGGGTGTGAAAACTGCAATCCTTGATGGAGCAGTAGAAGTAGTGCCAGTACTGGAGTGGTATCTGACAAGACCACATCTGCTAACACCAGAAGCTGAAGTGGCTCACCAGCCACATGCATGCCCACCTTCCACCAGCAGATTTTCCATCCCATAGACTCCCTGATCCAGTGTGTCATTCATTCAGTCTAAGGAGTCACACACATGGCTCAGGGAATCAATACATCAGAATTCAACAAGTTTAATACTCAAACTATCTCTTCTGAGGTCCTGGTGGAATGTGCCCGTGCCTCTGTTCTGGCCCTACAAATATCTCTGGTGATACCTAATGACACTCCAGCATCAGGAGGGGAATGGACAGCGGGCATCATCTGAGCACCTCTACCAACCTTCCTGTGTGGCACCTTGCCCTCACAATAGCTATGAGGAGAACCAACCAGCTGTTCAACAAGAGTAACCACACTACCCTGATCCACTATGCGACTATGTCACATTCAATCTGTCCTATATAAGAGGGCTCCATGTCATGGGTATGCATAACCATACTGACTGCACTGGAAATATGGGCAGAGGATGTGGGAGCCACAACCTCAGTGTCAGACAGACCCTCTTCATCCCCAGACTGTGTATCTTCATCACCTCCATCATCACCAGAGGCTACTGATACTATAACATCAGATTGTAGGAGTTCCAGGGCACAACTGTTAGGGTCAGCTTTGATAACAAGCAATAAATACAATGAAGAGAAATACAGAATGAAAATGATCAAAACTGTGTTATACAAAAGGTATGCTAGACTATAATAGATGTTAAACCAATACAAACATTATTCTCATTTAGACCTAAATCTACTTTATATACAATAATAACAAAAAATGTGTGCATGTACCATATGTAGGTGGTCTTGCAGGCCACAATCCAGATGTCCCTGTATGTAAGGAATGAAGAGAAAAAAAGATTGATAAGTATCACAGTGCAAATGAAACAAGAAAAAGAGAAGAATCGCTTTACATGTGCAGGTTAAGAATCATCTCATACAAAAGTCTACTGACCAGTTTAATCACTCCAAGAAAAACATTATCCTTTATTTCTCTAGTATTGTGTTGTCTAACATATATCCAGACAAATAAGATACAAGCATATAAAGATAAATACAGTGACACATGGAAGTTGGGCTTGAAACAATCTAGGTATTTTATCCACATCAGCACTAACATCAAGGATTCAGTATGCATCATCTGCTACTTAACTGGATCTCTGACAATGGATAGGAACTCCTTAATTTCAGGTAGTGGTGGTTTGGTAGCAAGACCAGCCCCCCATAGCCACCTGTTCTGAGGCAACTGTAACCACCCTTTTGCAGGTGATCATATCACTTGCTCTGTACTGCATCTGGGAGTAAGTTCTCCCATGCCCTACAACAGCACTGATGTTATTGACCAACTGCTGCCATATCCTGTCTCAGGCAGATTGGTGTCTTCTACTTATCCCTAAGAGAAAAGCTCCACAGTGACAGAAGGCCAGGATAATGACATGCTATTCTGCATCAGTGACTAGTGGCTTGCAGGATACAGATGTCTTGGGCTTCATATTCCAGAATGAGATTAAACAAAAGACAGGCAAACAATTAAATGTATAGTACACAGACAGGATGGCCATTAATTCAATTATGTATGAATGCATGCATCCATCATGCACACAAGAATTGAAAAGGTAATGCTCCCTATGACTATACACAAGTTAGGACAGCCACCTCATGCTAACCAAACAAATTCATAAAATAACAATAAAAAAAACAGTTCTGTAATGTGGACAACAGTTATATAACTGAGTAATACATCACAGCATTAACAATACTAATTCACAATAACTGGTGTGGAGGGTAGCCAGTTAGATATCACAACCTTAACACATTCTTTGGACTAAACATGAAAAATACCTGACCTTGCTAGGAACTTATACTGCTCTCTTCTGTAATAACTGTTTAAATTCCAAAAAAACTTGACACCATTATGTCATGTGGTATTCTTTACCAAACTTTGTAATGCAGATAAATAACTAATATACATAGATTATGCCAACAGTAAAGGATAAATAAAATGCAGACAAATAAAACAATGATTATACTGAGCATTGCAATCCATCCTTAATTTTGAACTAAAAGCATTGTGAAAAAAAACAATATACCTTACCAAGAAAGCAATTTAGAGAGTAAATATATCTCCCTAAAGTGTATTATGCATTGAGTTCTCCAAAGCCAAACAGTCTTCACACTAAGACACATGCTCATGAGCCTACACAATTGCCTTTATATGATGAAGAGTCAGCCACTTGAGCACTGTGAATATGCAGATGAGATGCTGAATCATTAACATTCCTGAATACCACAATCTGTATTAGGTGCACGGAAGGTAAACAGGGTGTAATGAGCTACACAATTGTGTTCACTTATTCAATTGTGCCCTTTCACAACAAGGATGAGCATTGACAAGTGTTACCTGCTAATGGATTGCAGGTGTCTATGATTAGACTGACTTCAGGAATAATCAGTGTTTAGTAGTCTCCCCTCCTTGATTTACACTTCCTGAGGGTGTGTTGGGAGATGAGATTTACCAAAAAGTCTGAAAGTACATTGACTAAGTCAGGAGAGCAGCATTAGCAACATTCAAATATATATGTCTTTGTCTGTTACAAATATAGGAAATAATTTTAAATGATTGCTGTTAATACTCTGTTTTGATGGTTCAAATCTATACAGGTACCTGTTGCTAGATAACAAAGTTGAGGTAACATCGGAAATGTATATTTAAAGTACTTGATGTAAAATGTGTCTTTTTTTCCTTTTCCCTTTGCACTCTGTTTGGTATTGCACTTTGTTGGCTGGCAGCTGTCAGTAGCACTGAAATGGCAGTTTGCTTCTCAAGGTAAAATTTGCAAATTTATTTTGGAATGCCATCAAAAGCACAATTGAGATTGACATTGATATGCTTTCCTTAGAATTTCAGACAGAGTTAACTGAAGAAATTCAAGCTGTCACTTACATATCACTGGGTATAAGGTATAAATGTAGTGAGCTTAGAGAAGCAGTACACGTGATGGAGGGTTTGAAATCTGTTTGCAGATCATTTTACTGAAGGAAGTAGTAATAAATATTGCCACTCATTTTAGTGTATTAATGTACTGAGGTGGGAAACTCAAGTTATGTCAGTACTGAGTAAAACTGACAGACATATATGTTATTTGAAATAATGTCACTATTCATTGTGTGTGTGATGTGTGAAAAATAAAAGCATTGCTGTTGTTCATGCCTCCTTTTCCATTCCCTGGCATTACCTAAAGTCTGGATATTGTGAGACATAAATAATAGTAGTAATGTGGTAAGGTGATATGACAAGGCTGAATGTGTCAGTGTAATGCACTAGTAGCTCTGTTCATTGCTGGGTACACACTTTGATTACATTTGTGGTCCTTTAAGTTATCAAAAATGATTTTTGTAAATATTTTATTTAATATTGCCTTCTGCATTTGCACAGAGATGTGCTTGAATCTGCCTGTAAAGCAGTTTTTGTAACAGTTCTTAGGCTGCTGGATGTATGAAACTAGAAGTTTCTATATGGCCTGTTGAGATAATTCTCCTGTATGTTGACAGATTTTTTTCATAGTGTCATCTGTTCGATTACAGTCGTAGGTCAAATTGTTATTTCATGGTATTTCTTATCCCTATCATACAGTTAACTGCAGCAGCACATTTGCAAAAACATGGCAGCTCCAACATGGAGACTAAGTAAGCCAACCTTTTGCTACTTATACATTAATGTTGGTTGCACTCCCCTATTCCTTCTTTCTCCCTATAGTAAGCATTATATTGTACAGAGCATGGCAGTTTAATAAAGAGTTAATAAGTAAGAGTAACACATCATGCGGATGGTTCTACATGTCCCACAAAATATTTGTTATTTTTGTCTCTCTCTGTCTCTATATCTCTCAGTTCACCTCTTCTGCTTCAGTAAGTTGTCATTTGTGGTGTGATCAGATAATACTCACATGAATAGATAGATTTTTGACTACTGACCAGGGTTCTAATCCAGGCTTTAGCTAAGTGTTACTCACTGCTTTTAGTACAATATTTTATGTGTAGCTGTTGGCTATATATTGTTATGAGCCACCATTATCCTGATTCTATCATAAGCCACTTTGTCTCATCCACCCCCTCATCCTGTATATGTATCTTCTCCCTTCTGAGTCATTGGTCTTCCATCTCAGCATTTGCACAATGTCTGGTGATGATTGCCAATTGTAACTAAAGGTAAATGGAATTATACAACTTATGGAAAACTCTTGTGCATTTTTATTTTTTCTTTCATAATCATTACTCTGGTGCACTTCACACTACTGTGCTTATCTATATAATGTCTATTTAATCTACTTTTTAACAAGTTGCAGAGTTGATGTCCAGTTGTAAAGAGAGTAATGAAGATGCATACATTTTTTTTCTGCAATGTGGTGTCACATGAGAATGTTTAGAAGTATGACTTCTTCTGTGGTGTGTTTAGATTATACTCAGGTATTCATTTTTTCTTGGAATGCTCTCACGATTTGAATCCAGATGTATGCAAAAAATTTTTTGAATGTTTTGTATGATGCCTGTGGCTGTAAATGTTGGAAAGACCTTTCCTTAACACACCATTATCCTGCTGCTGTATTAATGTGCCTGCTCGATATTGTAAAGCCTGTCTTGTAAAAATCTTGCCTGAATAATTATGTTGATAAGACAAATAGTAACATAACAGACTTGTGTTCAGAAATAAAATATTGTAGTAGTAGGTAATTATGAATGTATAGTGCATTCCTGTCACCAACTGTCCACCTCTTCCCACCACTTCTGTGTCACCCAATAAACCTCTTAGATTCCAAAATGTTTCCAGATGCCATGTTTCCACCAGTAATACTATGTTTAGTTCCTCATGTATTTCATTATACACCTGCCACATTCATATAAGGATTGAATAATGCAACTTTCATGACTAATGTGTAAAAATCATGAAACATGAAATATAACCATAACACATATCTATTCTGTATTCCCATAAGTTTGCATATGATTGTATGTATATTATGCTTTTTTGTGCAAAATTAGGCAAAGACCACTATATACTTCTAATTCTCATTTTAAGTTCAACACCTCAAGATATTCTAACACATGCTCTAATACTTTGCCATCAGCAGTGTAATTCATCTTGGAAGTGCAGTGCTTCTGGAGTCTATATTCAAACGTCAACAGGGCAAAAGAGCGAATGCCCTTACGTCGACACATCTTCAGTGAAACCACTAAATCTCGAATGGCCAGAACAGCAATTTTTTTTTTCCCCAGGGATAAAACATCACTGGAACAACAAAAAAAAAAAAAAACAAACAGACAGACAAAATAAATTGGGGGGGCTTCACCCCCATACCCCCAATGTGGAGGGCACAGCCCCCCACATCCCCCTACATAAATATACCAACTCTGAGATCACACTACAGTGGAGGAAATGGCAAATTCCTGACAATGGCCCAGCAATTTTTTTCCCTGGGAAAAAAAATCGCTGTTCTGGCCATTTGAGGTTTAGTGGTTTCACTTAAGATCTGTTGATGTAAGGACGTTCACTCTTTTGCCATGTCAACATTTTAATATAGACCTGTGCTTCTGGCAGAGAGTAAAAAAAAAAAATAATTCTTTGTTTAGGTCGCATGATGTTTATATGCCTGAATTTTGAGAACACGTTATCTTGATTTCATAGTGATGTTGGCACAAATAATGCAGTCATTTAATGACTGTCTTCTCTGTAACAGTTACTCTTGCAAATGTGTTACAATGTTGGTTAACCTATTCACACATAATCCATCCCTGTTATTCTGCAGTGGACTGTCCTATGTAGGAAGTGTTTGTTTTGTCAGTGCAAATTGTGCAAGCATAAGACAGAGCAAGTGTGCAATCATCTCAGAATTAATAAGCAGGAAAGTTTGATTGATAATCCACTGGCTTACAGCTATGATTTTATTTGGTATCCCATACTGTGAAACAGGTACATGTGTATCACAGTAACACAATGTACATGAAAGACAGTATATTAATCTTAGTAGAAAAGTATGTCATTACATGAAACAATTATTGTGCTGTTACATTGTCCTGTGCACACAAATGTATTTCTCCCAAAACCTATGAGGCACAGTAGCAGCTGTTCTAAACAGTGGATTTTTACCAATTACAATTGTGCATTTTCACACATCATTATAGTAATCTTCTTCTGTGTTGCTTGTGACTAATATTGTGCTGTCTGGATTGTGTAACTAGATAGGCAGGAGATTTGATGCTCAGCTTTAGGAAATTATCTTTGAGTGTGCAACACTTGCTGCTGTATCCAATTCCACTGAAGAGAATACATTTAGCTTTATACACAGCTCCCTTATCCCACTTTTTACAGAAACATGCTCTCTGCAACAGAATGATGAGGTCTTCCTGTCAAAAAGGCACTCCTTTCCTTTAAGAGTCAGACCTCCTGTGACATTTGCTACTAATGTAAAGTCAATGTAAAGACATGCATCTGGAGCATTTATCTCTGGGCCTCCACTTAAAAATGGCTTCATTCCAAGTTGGACTTTCCAGAAAATAAATGTTAAAATAAAAAATATAATGAAGTGCCCTCTAGATTGTGTAGCTAGATATGTAGGAGGTTTGATACTCGATGTAGGAAATGTGTGTGTGTGTGTGTGTGTGTGTGTGTGTGTGTGTGTGTGTGTGTGTGTGTGTGTGTGTGTGTGTGTGTGTGTGTGTGTGTGATAGGGTGGGGTGTAATGAGTCAGATGAGTACATCATCTAATAAGAATGTGCTCAATGAACTTCCACTCTGGAGAAACATTTTAAACTGCTAAATGACTCCACAATTGTCTTATCCCACCTTTCACAATCACATCTTTCTGCAACACACTGATGATTCCATTCTTTCTAGAGTGCACTCTCAAAATAAGGAAAACGTTTTTCTCCTATGGTGTTTGCACTTCATTACAGTGATCTCTAGAATGTATAAATACTTAGTAGGTGGTTCAAATACAGCAGTGACTACCATGTCTCTGTAGAGCCCATGATACATTTGAATGCTTTCACTCACACTTGCAATGTGTAACATTCTTCTCAAGTGACACATTTTGCCTAAACTATAATCCAACATCAAATTACTGAGTTTTAACCATAGCAGTGTTTGAAAAATGAGCTGGTGATGTCATCCCTTGAAATAAGCTGCATGTCTCACTTGTACTCATACTTTTACTATGGTGCATGTGTTTATTGCAGTGACCTGATGATTATGTAACTAGCTAGGTAAGATGTTGAAATCTCACAGTGTTGAAGTTGTCTGTGTGGGGTTCCACAGTCAGGTAGGTATAACTTCCTCAATAGGTGAAATGAATCCAGTTCCACTTGGGGAAGCATTTAGACAGGTAGATGAGCCCCATATTCCATTCCCTTATCCTGCTTTCTGTAGCAGCATTGTCCTTGCAACACACTGAGGTCAATTCTTTCTAAAGTGCACTGTCACACTGTTCTCTAAAATGTGTAACAAAATAGGAGGTTCACATACAGTAGTGATTGTGAAAAAAAATAGGAGGTTCACATACATTAGTGATTACCCTCTAAGAGTGAATGTGTGTGCCTGTAAATTGGGATTTAATTACACACATTTGTTGTGGCAACATTTTAAACCCATGATGGCTGTAAAAATCATGTTAACACACACATCTCCTTGGTAATAGAGTGCTCATGCCATCCCTTCATTGCTGCTGTATGCCTCACTTGTCCTCAGAATTTTCTTGTGTGAATGGTTGCAGATACTGTGCTCTATAGATTGCATAACTAGATAGGCAGCTGATTCAAGTCCACCCTTGTTTAAATAATGTGACTGTGATTACTGTCATATATAGTTGGCTACCTCACAACCAATGTTACGTACACTTCAACTTATTTTTAATGGTACAGTGTTAAACTAGAAAATGCTAGAATCCCCAGGGAAAATACATTTTTGGCAACACAATTATTACATAATGCTTACATAACTGCAGATCTCTCAGTTACAGTCTGAATTCTCCTGTGGTGAGTGATGTTGATACTGTGCTTTATATATTATGTAACTACATATGTAGGATGTTTGAGCCCAGCTGTGAGTGTGTCTTTCACTCTCATACTGTGTAGACTGCACAGTGTTATTGTGCCCATTGACCACTTTTTAGCATAAACATCCAGCTAATAAACAATAGTGATGTCTTCCATTCATCCTGGTGCTGTCACAGTTGCACAGCAACATGTCATGTGACACTTGCAATGCCTACATTAGTCTCTACCTTGTGATCTTTGGTAGCTAGTTCAAATCTAGCCATTACTGCTAAGACTATACTGTGCCAGTCTTATTGTGACTGCACATGTCACTAATGCAGTTGTCAAACACATGTGATGTGTATACATTTAGATGTTGATTCCTTTTATAACCTTATGATAATTTCTCACATAGCAATGCTTTTATTCAGAGTAATGATGACACATGATTACATTTTCTCTATACAACATTTATAGTAAGTGTTTTTCTCTGGCATGAGGAAATAAGACAATATTCTGCACACTGCTGCCTTACTACAGCATTTACAGGCATACATATCCCTTGCAGAAATAATATGGTGTAATGCCTTGTAATACTGACATATTTCACAACTGTAGTGAAAGTTCTAGTGTGGGTTATGCATTCTGTATAATATTGTGTATTTTCTGTGGTGAAATGGTCAGGTGTTCAAAAGACACCTTCAGTTCCTGTTAACATTGTTTGGCCTTATACTGTAATGCAAAAATGGCATCCACCACAGTTATAATGTGTACAGTTACAGTGGGAGGGGCCTCAACCATCCCTTTTATCTCAAAGAGATTGTTTACAACATGCATATGATGTAATAAGTTGGCACAGATAGAGTGGCATACTCATGTAAAGACTTTTACTGTGGTTCTTGTGTTTCATCTGCATGTCATTAGGCTGTACACTTACATAGTTTGCTGTTCAGCTCCCAAAAAGGGTGACATTATATGAATGTACTGATGTTACACAAAAACTATTGTATCTAGTTATTCATATCCATTTTTATGTTGGACAGTAAAAAATAATTACATGTTGTAATTGCATGACAGTGAAATGGTTATTTGTGGAGTGTCATTCTGTGATTGGTCTTGTGGTATGTGCTTTGAGTACTGGCTCATATAGCATACCTACACAGAAAGAATGTGGTCCAATTCTGGCACAGTATGTGTATTGCATGATGGAAACAGCTTTCTTGGCAAAGAAGCATTGATATTGTGCTACTCACTACTGTGTGGAAGGTAACATGTACCGTTCCAGCATTCTGAATAAATCAGATTGTTGACATTATATTTGTAAATCCTTTCTTAATTCACACATTGATTTCATTTATTTGTTACAGCCTCTATTGCTATTTCTTGTGGCACACAGTCAATACTGAGGTCTCTAGAGAACCTAGTATCATAAGAAGGGGTTTGAGTCTCATAACATCTGTCTGTCAGACAGCAGTGGCTTACAGACATACATATCCCTTGCAGAAATAACATGATGTAATACCTTATAATACTGACATATCTCACAGAAAATAGTTATAGCACAGCCAGAGGGCCACCTTTTTCAGGCTTTGTTCTAAATGGTAGGGCGTCAGTTCTCCTACTGATAAGAAAGTGGTGTAAGCCCTTCTAGGGAGTTCTTCATGACACAATTGTTATGCACATTTCTGAGGCATCTATGACTGATATGCATCTCTTTGATATCTGTCCTGGCATGTGTTCTAAAATGACAGGATGCAAATGTTTATTATCTCATTCATTGCTCACAGGCATCACTTATTTTTGAAGTAATTACAGTCTGTATTGCATGTCTTCATTCAAACAATTCTTTATTACTGCAGTTCTTTTTTCACACTGTACAGTTTCATGGCAGATAAAGGCTTCCATAAAATATTTCTTATTGTATGGCATGCTGCAAAATCATCAGAAATTGTGACTGGTCTTCTGTTATGACACTTTATGTGTTGCCGATGTTGAATTGCTGTTGTCTTACTGTTCCCTGTAATTTCTTGGAAGTATGACCGGTATAATGATGTATGAGCTATGTGCCATTTACCAATGGAAAATATTTGTGCTATCACTTGTCAGTTATGTCTGTTGAGTGTTATATGACTATACAATACATGCTTGCATATTGCATGATTATAGATGACAAATCTCTTTCCTATGGGTGACAGTAACAGTTATTTGTTAGCAGTTAAGATGTACATTACATAACAGCTGTAAGGTTCATTTGTACTTGTGTATACATGCTGAAGTGAAGAGTACAACAGTGTTGTTAAATAGTGTACATAAATTCTCTGCATCCATCCCTCTAGCCATCCACAACCCCTTTTTTTTCCATTTTTGCACAAGGGGCCAGGGTGTCACTTTGATAGTGACAATTGTCTAGAGCAAAGGTCTACATCGCTGGGTAGCTAGCCATACTGTGGTATTACTTCCACACCACAAACTTGCATACACACTCACACCTATGGCCAATTTAGATTGTCCATTCCACCTATCACATGCCTCTGGAACATGTGAGGAAGCCAGAGCACCCAGAGGAAGCTCACATGAACATATGAAGGACATGCAGACTCTGTACAGAAGGTACCCCAGCTGGGAATTGAACTAGGGAACCTCTTACTGTGAGGCAACCACACTTTAACTCTGTGTCACTGTGCCATCCTGTATATAAATTTCATATACAATAACTGCAGTATACGCATTTACCCGTAATGTATCTGCTGTTCCTGTTAACTGTTATCTCAACTCAGCATTTTATTAACACGCATATCACATTAGCTCATCTTTGTTACATTGCAGCTTTGTTCCTCTTCCATTCTTTGGTAGCCTGAATGTTTTTATATATATGCATAAATCAAGTATTGTCATTAAGATTAATTATGATTATATCAGTATGCCAGTATTTATATATTGCAAATGTTTCCTTGACACTTCAGCACATTTGCGTACAGTCTTTGAGTACATTTCCCCCATTTTCCCTCCCATCTTAATTACGTCTGCAGTGCAACCAATACTATTTGTGTGCAGTTCCCCAATTTCACTTCCCCTCCTTCAGAATTATTTCACTGTACTTGTCCTTAACATTTCTGGGTTAAAGCACCTGCTCTTGCATTAGGTTTGCCTTTAGGCAAGCCATTTTGTTTACAGTCTCTGCTTGTGTTTGCAAGTACTTTTCCAAGGCCATAAACACCATTGCTGGCCACGAAAAGGTGCTCACATTAATGTAGGTGCAATAAACAGCATGCATATTTGATTAGCTTCAATGCAAATCATGCTAACATGCTTAAATCATGAAGGCTTCTTGCGAAGCCTACATGATTGTTAATGAATCACTGGGATTATATTATCTGGTGATAAATTACTGCAAAATTGGAGACAAAACTTTACCCAAAATAGAATCACTGGGCGCAAACAAGACTAATGTAAACTAATTCCATAACCTATCTGCATGGGATTAGGTGGTAGGTAACCCATTACATAACAAAATACTAGTACTTCCATGGTGGGCACACACAAAGTGTCCCAATAAACAATTTCCTACAAACTGCTGTCATCCAGTGTTATCATTTGAGCTGCCATTTATACTGAGACTTCAAACAACAGTCATCAATGTACCCATTATTATAAAATTCCTTAACTGTTCCATTAAATTCTTTGTCTGTGGGAATATCTGGATCAGCCAATGTACACATGCTATAACAGCATGCACAGAGTAGCATGTGCAAAACAGACTACATAGTGACAAAACAAATGGTTCTGGGTGCATATAATACATAAATAATTAAGAAACTGCAGCACTCCCAATGGGGAATCAAAAATAATTCTAAACATATTGCAATATATAGATAAGAAAGGACAAGTCGAATATTAATTGTTTCAGGTACACTACTAAACAGATATTGTATATGTAAAACACTCTTGAATATGCAAATGTGTAAGAAAAAGTTATTAATGAGCTTTGAGTGGAACTTAATTCTCCACGAGTTGCACTTTGTGCATTCACCATTCTCAAAGACAGCTTTCAGAGATCAAATGGAATAAATCATACCATGGTTTTGTCATTAGATAAAAATAGAAAATAATGCCTATTCTTGTCATGGACAAGAAAATCCAATCTATTTACATGCATTCTTTCTCCAGATGAGACATTACATCAGGGAGCTATTTAGCAAATGCTAATGAGATGGGAATTCTTAGTGTTTATATTCACCATATTAAAGTTGGCCCTCACACCAGAGGATGCAAAAGGTTAAACTTTCAGATAGTGCTAATATACCAGTAGCTTCCTTGTTTTCCTAATGCAACCAGATTCACAGACATATTTTCAGACAGATTACCAACTCATTGTCAGATAGCAACTTAGGGGAAATGTAAGAATAGAGTACTTTTTAAAAATCACCTTTCCATGTAACTTATATATTACTAACTCAACCATATTACTGCATGTCTGTTGATGAAAATGAAATCTCAGGGCTATATCTTTACCCGCCACCAATCACTGTATACCCTCTTAACCATCAGCAGGTCAATAAGGAACCCAATGAAAATCAGTCTCCACGTACATGGCCAAAGTAATAACTATGAATACCCAGAATAGTTTAAACTAACTGGAAAACCCAGAAAAAGACCATGAAAAATACTTGTAAAACCTTTTACCCCAACAGATAACCCATATTATCTCTTCCTTTCATTAATGTGTCCTTAAGGTACATGTAGTAGAATACCAGGGGAAGAATCTCTTGTATGATCAAAACTGCATGTCATTTGTACTTAAATATTTAGTGGACCCAGTTCATAGGATCATAGGTTTATAGGTTCCTACTAGACAACGCATCAGTTAAATCTTTTGAAGCCTATAGCCCCTGCAGTTCTGCTGGCACTCTCTACTAGTTACTCCCTCCATCCATAAGGAAAGGTTGAGGAATAGGCTTGGGGTAAACTTGTAGTTTTCCATCCATTCATCTAAGTTAGCTTTTACAATAGTAAGTGATATGTTTTGCTTTATAGAGTGTGGGAGTTTGTTCCAAAGTGTGGAGTTGTTTGGAAGAGATATATGTCATGTCAAAAAAATGTGTTTATGTTGTAAAATAGATTTAGGTTTATTTATCTTGAATTTACATCAGTACCACTCTATTTTATATACAAGAAACATTTTGATTAAATTATCACTTATGACATAGGCAATCATACATTTATATAAATGAAAACAAAAAATTGACATAATTTTAGTTGCAAACATTATACATCACAGATAATCTAACCAGTCATTGTCAGTCAGGCATTACTTAGCTTATTCATATCCTACCTTCTTTTAAACCTCATTCCTCTTCTACATCTATTGTTCCCACAATTCCCATTTTTCCTTTGTAATATGTTCCTACCCTTTTCTAAAGATCCAAATTCCAGTTTTTATCTCTGTTACCATATTTGCTACTTCTAGTACAGATGGTTTAGACTTTGATTTCCAGTATCTAGTAAATGCTTTTTTGCAACCACCCTAATTAGACTCAGCAAGGCCTTACTTTTGTCTAGGAAATTCTGATTCTTTATCACAGCTCAGAAATAATTTCCTTAGTTATACTGATTTGCTCACCCAGTATTTCTGATAGAGTAGTCTGCAGGGAATTTTTAAAGTCGAAACCTCAAAGTGCTCCCTGCATGTACGGCAGCTGCAAGGCTCCAAACCACTAAAGTCACAACAGAAAAAACAAGCCAGCAGACAATGGCAAGCTGTACATTTTTAATAGGACTCCCATACAAAACATAGGTAGTCCATAAAAACAGACTGGTTTCGGCTGAATCTTCACTTAGCCTTCTTCAGTGTTAAACAAATGAATAGCAATAAACACATTTAAATACTGCGCATTTGAAAACTTGTGGAGCAACTATTGGTCCCTCATAAATGCTCATTTAATCCAGGTGAAAATAATGCATCTAATTTGATAATCCATTTCTTTTCCTTTGAGTTTAAAAGGCTATGCCATCCGGCTTTATTAGCCCTATTGCCCATGATTCTGTCAATAACTGTAAACCTGAATGCAGCATTAGGGTGTCTATTGGTATGTTTGAATAAGGCATTACTAGATTTTTTATTCCTAATTTCACTTAGATGTTCTGAAATCCAAATCCTCAGTGGTCTGGATGTCTGTTCTACATAGAATGCAGAACAGGTTCAGGTGGCTAGATAAACCAGCCAGTCGGTCCCACAGTTGGCAAAAAAACAGATATTATAGACATTGCCCATATTGTAGCTGGAAAAATCCTTTGTTTTACTAACATTCCTACAATGGGTGCGATGGCCACAGGGTGCACAACCTACTAGTAAGTCCCCAGTCAATGTCCTTTGACTTAAATTATCTGGACCTCTAGAAATATGATTGTAATGACTCAACTGGGAACCAATGTTTCTACCCCTATGAAATAAAAATAAGCACCTGTCCCCCAAAATAGTAGAAAAATAATCATCAGCTTGTAATATATTCCAATGTCTCTGCACACTATTGAGCAGAAGATCCGTGTTTCTGCCATAAGTGGTAACCAAATGAATAACTGTTTGGTTATCCAATGATTTTTATTTGTACTGTAAAGTATCCTGCCTGTCCAGTGCAGACACAGTGTTGTTAGCGCTCAAGACGTGCCCAATTGCATAACCCCTATCTTTAACTCTAGAAATGTGATCCCTCCTGTAGTGTTCATAGGTGTTTGTCTTTGAGCAGATACGTTTGATCCTGAGAAATTGGGACTTAGGTATGTTCCTGCAGATATGGGGTGAATGAAAGCTGGAGGCATGGAGAAGGGAATTATATTGGGGAAACTTTCGGTATACCTGTGTCTCCAAAGTGTGATCATCATTCCTCGTAATTAATACAGCCAAAAAGTTAATACTCTGGGAATAATAATTAGCTGTAAATATGACACCCCACTTATTATCATTTAGGTAACCTACAAATTCCCTTAGATATATCTCGTCCGATCTCCATACCATCCATTAATCATCCAAAAATCTTCTCCAGATGTTGATTTCGTCCAAATATATAGTGTGTGTATTATCATAGAGCAAAAACTCCTCCAAATAAACCATGAACAAATCAGCATAGATAGGGGAAAATGATGCCCCCATGGCCATCCCTTGAGTTTGCCAGTAGCATTTGTCTTGATAGTAAAATACATTCTTAGTCAATACATGTTCAGCAAGTCCAATATGGAGAGTATTAAATCCTGGGGGATAGAATTCAGACCTATGTAGCCAATATTCTAGGGCATCCAAACCTGCCCAGTGTGGAATATTGGTATATAGGGCTGAGACATCCAGAGTGTAAAGTATCCACCCTGGTTCTAATAGGTATCAGCAATGATTTGGAGAAATTATGTGGTGTCCTGGAGTCTGGATCGTACCCACCTAAGTAAAGGTTGTGAGTGTCTATTTAGAAATTGGGATAAGGGTTCTGTTAAGGAGCCCCTACCTGAGACAATAGGCCTACCTGGTGGGTGGTTCAGGTCCTTATGTATTTTGGGAAGAAAATATATGTATTGATTAGTAGGATCCGTAACAGTTAAGTGATGTAAATCGTGATCAGAAATAATACCTTCTTCCCTAGCTGAGCTCAAAAACTGATCAGTTTCTTTCCTGAACCTAAATGTGGGATCTAAGGGCATACGAATATAGTGACATCCATCCCTTAGTTGTCTCAATGCTTCCTCATTGTACTGTGTCCAATTTATGACTACTACAGCTCCTCCCTTATCTGGAGGCAAAATAACTAAATCCTTATTCTCAATCAATTCTTGTAAAGCTACTGTTTCGATCTTTGAGAAGTTGTTAGCTTTACACGTGTTCCCTAAAGTTATAATGTAGGTCCTTCAACAAAGAAGTTTGAAACATGAGCATATTTACTATCAAGACAAATGCTATTGGCAAACTCAAGGGATGGCCATGGGGACATCATTTGCCCCAATCTATGCTGATTTGTTCATGGCTTATTTGGAGGAGGTTTGATCTATGATAATACATACAATATATATTTGGACAAAATCGACATCTGGAGAAGATTTTTGGATGATTGCTGGATGGTATGGAGATCGGACGAGATATATCTAAGGGAATTTGTAGGTTACCTAAATGATAATAAGTGGGTATCAAACTTCCAGCTAATTATCATTCCCAGAGTATTACCTTTTTGGCTGTATTAATTACGGGGAATGATGATCACACTTTAGAGACACAGGTATACTGAAAGTATCCCCAATATAATTCCCTTCTCCATGCCTCCAGCTTTCATCTACCCCATATCTGCAGGAACATACCTAAGTCCCAATTTCTCAGGATCAAACGTATCTGCTCAAAGACAAACACCTATGAACACTACAGGGGGGATCACATTTCTAGATTTAAAGATAGGGGTTATGCAATGGGGCATGTCCTGAGCACTAGCAACACAGTGTCTGCACTGGACAGGCAGGATACTTTAAAGTACAAACAAAAATCAGTGGATAACCAAACAGTTATTTGTTTGGTTACCACTTATAGCAGAAACACGTATCTTCTGCTCAATAGTGTGCAGAGACATTGGAATATATTACAAGCTGATGATTATTTTTCTATTATTTTGGGGGACAGGTGCTTATTTTTATTTCATAGGGGTAGAAACATTGGTTCCCAGTTGAGTCATTACAAACATATTTCTAGAGGTCTGGATAATTTAAGTCAAAGGACATTGACTGGGGACTTACTAGTCGGTTGTGTACCCTGTGGCCATCGCACCCATTGTAGGAATGTTAGTAAAACAAAGGATTTTTCCATCTACAATATGGGCAATGTCTATAATATTTGTTTTTTTGCCAACTGTGGGACTGATTGGCTGTTTTATCTAGCCACCTGTACCTGCTCTGCATTCTATGTAGGTCAGACATCCAGACCACTGAGGATTCGGATTTCAGAACATCTAAGTGAAATTAGGAATAAAAAATCTATTAATGCCTTATTCAAACATACCAATAGACACCCTAATGCTGTATTCAGGTTTACAGTTATTGACAGAATCATGAGCAATAGGGTTAATAAAGCCGGATGGCATAACCTTTTAAACTCAAAGGAAAAGAAATGGATTATCAAATTAGGTGCATTATTTTCACCTGGATTAAATCAGCATTTGTGAGGGACCAATCGTTGCTCCACATGTTTCCATATGCACAGTATTTAAATGTGTTTATTTCTATTCATTTGTTTAACAACGAAGAAGGCTAAGTGAAGATTCAGCCGAAACCAGACTGTTTTTATGGACTACCTATGTTTTGTATGGGAGTCCTATTAGAATTTACAGTTTGCCATTGTCTGCTGGCTTGGTTTTTCTGTTGTAATTTTTAAAGTCTGCCAACTCATTACACTACCAGAAAATATGTTCCCAATTACCTCTTTCTTACCCATCACACCTCCAACATTTGCTATCCACCTGAGGAAAAATTCTTTGGAGTCTACTTTGGGTATAAAAGTACCTGTGTGAACACTTCTAAACAAGGATCCTATATCTTCTAGACTTAGTTATGTATTTGGGAGACATACATATATCCCTCCATTGTTTTTTTTTTGTGTATTGCTTATCCAGTCTCTCTTCCAAATCCTTTCTAATCTGCTCTGATTGATTCTTACCACTCTTGAGGATTATGAAATATGCCAGCTAGAGATGGGTTATTCACAGACCTGTAGGCCATAAATAGAGCAACTGAAAATAGAACGTTAGAAATAGAGAAGAGAGACAGGGCTTTTAGGTGCTCTGGGTAACAGAGCGATGTTACCCCAGAAATATTTGAAGAACCATTAAAGTTTTCCAAGTGTGTTAGGGTGCCTTATAGTAAGATAACACTTTTTAATAGATTAAGTGTTTTTGTCTCAAAATACAATACTTCATCAGAATTTAAAATACATACACACAATCAGTATATAACTAGGAACCTATCACATGATTCCTGAACAACCAATCAAAGAAATGGTTAAACACTTAAACAATCACAATATTTAAAACACCAAGTTTTTATCTAATCAAATCCAACTAGACACTCATTAATTCCATGAACTAAAACTGTTAATACAGCAATTATGGTGTTACGATATAAATATAAAAAGTATAAATAAAACAAATTCACTATAATCTTCCTGGTTGCCCCTTTTACCACCTTAGTAATGGATGCTAACCTTAACACCTTCATTTCCCCAAGTCGAACTTTTTACCTTACCTTAATAAAAAAAAAAAAAAAACTTCCTGTGACACTGCTACTATAAAAGACATGCTCAGACATACAAACATACACTAACACTAAATCTATCCCCTTGCCTAACCCCAACCCTAACCCTAAAATACTTACATGCATATGGACATAAACATACTAAAGCTATCTCTGACCCTAACCCTAATTCTCAAAAAGAGGCACAGACACTCTTACCTCCTCCAAACCCAACTCATCTGTCACATTGAGACATACTGTTGACATTTTGGATGTTTGTCTATCCATATATTTGATTTATAAAGCAGTTCTAGTATTTGTCAACTGAATGTATGTTTGACGAAATTCAGGTGAACCTTCTCATGGTAACCAGTGGAGTAATCCATTATACAACAGTTCAAAATCCTCCTACCTTGCTTTCTAACACAGTTTAACAAACCAGGTCAAGTTAGCCCTTTAACATTTTACAGTGGGTAGCAATAAATAATCTAACTACCACAGAATAAGAAATAACATTTTTATATGCTAAAGGAAGGTTTTGAAGATCATCTGTGTGCATTAATAAGCTTGTTTTATCTTTTAAAGGAAGTAGTTTACCAATGACCTGGCTAGATATTGAAACTGCATACATCAGATTAAGACTACAAATAGGGGAGACTAATTCCAATTACATTTAGAAGTAGATAAGAATCCAACTCAGAAACAAGAGGTGAATCATTGAAACCTGAACAGGAGCTATTAATGTTCTGTTTTGTAACCTGAGCATACATGGTAATTGCAATCTCACCATCATGCGCTTCACTAGATATATTCACATAATTAGCATGAGCTCCTGAAGCAGTTGTAATAACGTTTCATTCATTAAGACTGTTAAAGTGGATCCTGGTATGTATAAATCCTGTAACCTCATGGTAATGAAGTATGTGTCAGTAACACAAAACATTGCTGCATGACCTTAACAGAGTAGATAACAAAATAAAAGTACATATACAAATGAAACCCACAGTATCACTACTAGGTAGCAGCATAACACTTTTTTAGTAAATTAAGAACATTCATCCCAAAATACAACACTTCATCTGAACCTAAAATACATAAACATGCCATCAATTTATAATCAGGAACCCATCACATGATTCATGAGCAAACAATCAAGAAATACCTAAATGCTTAAACAATTACACTAGCATCTAAACAAGTCCTATTAGAGGCTAACTAATTCCATAAACTAAAACTGTAATACCACATATGTGGTCTTGCAATATATAAATATAAGATGCATAAATAAAAGAAATTCACTATAAAATTTTCTGTGCCAAAAAGAATACACCAGGAATAAACTACTGCATCTTCATATCTAGTGTTTTAAATTAATTCTCAGCCAAGTTAAAGGTTCATAGGTGTTTACTAGGCTAACGACCACAAGGGCCTTTTTAAGCCTAGCTGTGAATCCCAAATCTCTGACAAGTTCTGATAACCTCGATAACTGTAAGCAGGGGCTTGGGAGATGAAACATTTGCAAGCTAGGGCCTGGGAGATGAAACATTTACAGGTTGCCTGCATCCATTACAAACATAGATGCCAAACCAGGAATGAAGTTATGGTGTAGCTTGGATATAAATTTCACTTTTACAGGAAAAAAATATTGTGAATTTGTTTTATTTATCCTTGTTGCATTTGTTTTGTAGTTCCATATATGTTTTACTACAATTTTAGTAAATAAATAAAATAACTACAGGGGATACTTGATTGTCAAAGGTGGGTTGTCTATCATGAAGGCCTCTAATGATGACATACTTTAAGGAGGTTGTCATTATAGAGGTAGATGTGCTTAGCTATATTTTGACATTCAGCTTCAGACTGTGATCAGGATACAAGTTTATATGAGTTAGGCCCTCTTAGAGGATTTGAATGCCTTCAGTGAAGTTGATGATAGCTCCAAGCATGCAATCATCTATGACCTTCACCAGCCATAGGCATCTACTGTCAGGGTTGACATTGAAGATATAGATGACAAACAGAGCTTTGGGCAACACCAAAGGTGACAAGTTTCTAAAAGGACTGTGTGGCATTAAGTCTAATAAAGAGTATCTACCAGTGAGTGAGGTGGCAAATCCATTGGATACACAGGTATTTATACTGAGTTTTAGCAGTTTATCAGTGATGCCACTGCTGGGTATAGTGTCTGAAGTCTTGGCTAAATTCATATAAGCTGTGTGGACTGAGCAATCCCCATCTAGTGTTTCTATGATTCTTTAAAAGAGGTCATCTAGGTTTAAAAGGCATGATCTACTTTTTTATAATGCCAGACTCGTTAGGTTCTAATAATTATAGGTTCCCTTTTTATGATGTTTGTGAATGATGTATTCTATCAACTTACAAGTGATGCTGGTGAGGCTAATGGTATATGGTATATAGTATATAATATATAGTATACAGTATATAGTATGTAGTATATAGTATATAATATATAGTATACAGTATATAGTATGTAGTATATAGTATATAATATATAGTATACAGTATATAGTATGTAGTATATAGTATACAATATATAGTATATAGTATATTATATATAGAGTATACAATATATAGTATATAGTATATAATATGTATACATGTATATAGTATATAGTATATAATATGTATACATGTATATAGTATATAGTATATAATATATAGTATACAGTATATAGTATATATATATATATATATATATATATATATATATATATATATATATATATATATATATGGGGACTCTCTTGTGGAGAGGAACTATTACAGCTGTTCTCCTGTCTTACAGAATGTATTCAATGGAGTAACTGTGGCTGAATATTTTAAGGAGGTTTGATAGGGAATTTATTTATTTATTTACATTTGTTTACTGGGAAAGTCAACTGGGACAGTGCCCATTTTCAGCAGACACCCAGGGAGAAACACTTCAGGCACGTCTTTGGCATGTGGTAGGAAACCAGGGCATCCAGAGGAAACACATGCACACTCTGCACAGAAGGCACCCCAGCCAAGACTCCAACCACAGAACATTTTGCTATGAGACAGCAATGCTTACCACTGCATTACTGTTCTGCCCTGATGTTTCATACTGACTAGAAAATAACTCATTATGTCACCTGTGTAAAACGAGGTAGTGTTTTTCTTTATGAAGATAACTTTTGACATCAATTCATATTGACTGCTGGGAGGGCAGATATCAACTGGATACTTTGTATTGGGGAGTTTGTAGGCAGCAGAGAGAAGATGATGTCACTTAGTTTGTCTGCAAGAGTACTAACTGTATCCTCAGAGTTCTGAATGGTTAACACAATTAGAGGTATGTTTAGTGTAATGCAGGGTATTATTTCTGAGGTTTGTTGTATAATTAAGGACTGTCTTCTTGTCATCCTCTGCTCACATAGCGATCTTTAGTTCATAATTACATCTGCAGGATTTGAGCATGATTCTTAGCTCTTTGCTAGCACTTTTAAAGTTGATTAAAGCAAACTGAGATCTTGTTCTGTTTTTTACAGATATGAGCTTCTTCCTTTTATTGTGGAGTATGTTTATAGCTGATTTCCATGAAATGGCTTTGCTTCTTAACTTGGGGTTGTATCTGTGATGAATATCAACATGCACTTCTATGCAAAAGTTGAGACTGGAGTATTAGCTTTAGAGATATGCAGTAGTATCTGATATAAATAAAATCATTGTGAGGGTGGAGGACTGTTAAACTATCGTAAATCATCATTTCATAGGAAGAAATTATGCTTGGAGAAGTCTCTAAAGATTGCTGGGTTTCTTTGTTGACCTGCTAGGACCATAGGATGAATAAAACATAACAATTATTTATTGACCACCGAGTACATGGCAATGGGAATGGAGCAAGCAGAAGCTGTGATGTTGATGGCAAGACTGAGTACATTGTTTCCACTAGTGGGGCAAGGTACTGTCACTAGTGGGGCAGTGTACTATCACCAGTGGGGCATGGTACTATCACTAGTGGGGTAGGATACTATCACTAGTGAGGCAGGGTACTATTTGATTAAGGCAATTTGCAATGACTAAGTCAAAGAAATATTGAGGGAATTTGTTTGTAGAGGAGTAGGTGTACTATTTTAAGGAGTTGTTAGTTACAATCCCCTAGAACGATGGTTTGTTAATTAATGCAGTGGGATTCCAGTCATGTTTTATGGAGGTCAAGGATAGGGTTCTGTAGGTGGCCATGATATGTAATGCAGTTCTTTTTACTGATATTATGAGATGAAAGAGCTTGAGGTCATTGTCCTAGTCGGTTAGTGTAGAGGTGATGGTAACTTGGATAAAGACAAACATGTCACCTTAGTGTTGCTGCTATCTACATTGGAAAGCTTAAAATAATGGGAAGGAAAACATCCTAGTAAGAGTGGAATGTTGTCACTGCTCTGGAACTGTGTTTTACTGACACTACAAATATTCATTTTATTCAGTTTATTCCAGTGTTACAAAGACATTTTTATTATTTAGGATTCCAGAGTTAAGCAGTGCTATACAGATGCTTGCCAGATTTTAATATATATTTACCAGATAGGTAAAATGAGTAGACTTACATTGCCTTAAAAAAAGCCATTACAGAGATAAGGAATATCTCCGCTAGTATACTTTCAACTTGAGAAGATAGGTGCAAGCTATCCTTGGTGAAGGTGAAAGGCGAGGAAGTGGCATCCATTTCCCTTCAAAATGACATACATGGGGACCCTACAAAATGACAGCAATGGCTAAGTGAATTATTAAATATCAATCATCTTTTGCTTGTATTGTGCATCGTTTGCAATGATAGGATACTGTTCAAAACTACCTTCCTTCCAGCACTAAAGACATACTTAGAGACCTCTATAATTTTTTAAGGCTGAAGGGGTGCATCACAAGTCATTCGTACCCTTATGAGTAATAAGCTTGCCATATTCATACCTAGGATGAAGGGCTTCGACTGCCCTGGTGATATGACAGATTCTAGCACTTGAACACTACCCTATCTTGTCAAAGCCCGTTGAGTGGTACACCTGTGTGCTTAGCTATGAAGTCACTTATAGTGAGTACATTAGCATGCTAAGCCGATTGCTGTTTTAACTTCAATGGCTTGGCTTCTTGTGACTGTAAATTTGTAGTGGTGCTTGAAAAATCTGTATGATGTATGGAATGGGTGTTAGCATTTTATTGAAGTTTGTCTATGCTGAAGACTTACACATCTCTATGTCTATGAGGTCTTTGTGGTTATGAAAATCCATGAAACATAACTAGCGAACCTAACGGCCTAAGTGAACATTAGTAAACTACTAAATATCATCAGTGTACTGATGGTAGTGAATATTTAGGCACTGGGTGTCCTCTCTAAATGGTATTAAATACACTGAGAATAATAATGTAGTAAAGACAAAGCAGCCAACATTTTTTAGTCTTTCAGACTCAATGTCTGGTCAATGTGCAATTGTAACATGTGCCATAGTGACCATAAGGCCTAGTAATAAATGTGAAAGAAACTGCTAGTTGAATGGCTAATTTCCAAGTGGCTGCAATCTTTAATGCCACATGACTTACATTCCACTGCAATGCTAGTGTACTGTCTCTTAAAGATAAACTACAGTTATACTGTATTCTCTTTTAAATTGCTTTAATACTATGCTAGAGCAAAGCACATGCAATGGAACTAAATGATCAAACACAATTAACTATCACCATTATATACAGCCATATATGGCTTCTGCATCAGTCTATTACATCTGGTATAGTAGCCTTTAGTGGAAGATAAGGAATAAAATCATCAGTTAACACAGCCGAGCCGGACGGTAACCGTTATTTGTCTGCATTATTTCTAGAAGTCACAACAGATCTTGATGTTTTTTTTAGGAAGTGTCAAATTTCTGTTCAGCTAAAGACAATTTACTATGAATCGTTAGTATCACAGACATGTTAAGCATCAAATCCTATGGCAAATAACACTGATTTGGTAGTTTCTACAAATTAATGTGATTTTTTTTCTGTAAAACTGCCTGTCTTATTCTTGTACTTAAGTGATGACATAATGCAGTTGCTTGAAAGTGAGATTTCTGCCCAAAATTGACATTTATAGTCATCCTGACACATTCCCCTTCTTAAGAGATGAGATACATTTCTGGAACTTTTTTCTTAGTACTGCTTGTGTTTAATGTCTTTCCTTCAGTAATTCTTAAGCTTCTATTCTGCTTTCTGTCATTAACAACCCAAGAAATGTTGGCTGCTTGGATTTCAGCCTTCTCACCAACAGCTGTTAAAATGACAGACCTGCAGCTTGCAGTGATACATTTCTGTAGTCTAATAATGTAAAATTGAATGCCACCTAGTTTATTTACAATTCTTCACCGTATTCTGCATGTGAATCAAGCATCCCACTTGTCCCTTGAATTCTATATGTCCAAACAAAAATAATATACCAGGAATCAAACATTTTCAAAAACTTCCTAAATTCTTGGTTAGAAAAACATGTGACTGTTGACTGTGGCATTTGCCCAGACATTTCAGATCTAAAAATGATTTAATTATACTTATCTTAGCAGATATTACAACTACTTAATATGAAACACCGGGTTTCAACACTTGCAATACTTGTCTATCGGTTACCTCCATAAAGAATATTGCTCTACTTTATTTACATAACTATAAATATTATTGCATTTTACTAGTTTGTAATCTAAGTATTTCTGTTATTGAATACATGAGGAGTTTTTATCTTTCGGGGTCTCTGCTGAAATTGGGTTTTGCATAGACAAGTTAAACTTTCACAGTCAGCAAAATAAATAAAAATGAATATATGTCAATATTTGGGTGTTATGAGTAATTTAAGTGTATGTATATATATATATATATATATATATATATATATGTATATGTATAAGGGTCCCCTTCTAAATATCGAAATTTCAAAACATCAAACCTCTGATTACCGAAGACCAGAGGATCAAAGTTTTGAAATATTGAACCTTGTCAATGGAGATCGCCATACAGTGAGGAAGCAGCGGAATGGGGACTTACCATTCTCTTCACTGTAGTGTGATCTCAGAGTTGGTATATTTAAGTAGCAGGGGGTGTGGGGGGTGCAGCCCCCATATGGGGGTGCAGAGGGTCTTGCCCTCCTGCAAAAATGCGAAGTAAGACTTTTTCATATTTTAATTTTTTTTGTTTCGATATCTCGCTTCGCTCACTCTGCTCCCCTGCCCTGCCTCCATATCCCACCCGCCCCAACACCTCTACTCATATCCCAAGCACACCACTCCCCCTTATTCCTATGATCCAATTATATACAAGTCTACCTTGTCCACACCCAGATTTAATTCACACCTTACCTACTTTTATTTTACCAAAGTTATCTGCTTTTCCTTACATCCATCACCTTGAATTCTCATCCCCACTACTCTACTTCTTGGCTTCTTAGTCTACTTCACCATCACAATACAATCAGTACCTCAAACTATCTTACATTAACTCAAGGCCTACCACCTTCTCTTCTACTATACACACATCAAACTAACATTGCACATAATTTTACCCTTATCACAAACGAAAAAGCAAAACACCTAACCACATTGTCAAAGCCCACTCTGAAGTAAAAACATTTCCAATGTTACCTTAAGCTACTCACATATCACTAGATGATACACATCTCTGTTTACATCAGATAGTACATTCTAACACATAAATACTAATTTTACTATTTTTAAACACATCACCACAGTTGACATGCTCCTCCTAACCTGCCTAACCTCTTTATTCTTAATTCTCAACCTCACTATAACTATACCCTTGTATACCCCCACATGTCAATACACATCAACAACCTCCTCCAAACATCTCCCCAATAAACAACACAGCTTCTCAGATATCTTCTCCCAGCTTTTCCCCTATACCCTCCCATTTTATTCAAGCTACAGATTGGCCTCCTCACCTGCTATGAAACCACAGTTGACACCATCACCTATGAATAAAAAACACCTCCCATGGAACTCATTCCTCATTAACTATCGTCTCAAATGTGGGGACATACAGCCTAACCCAGGTCCATCCTCTAATCCTATCCACAAGAGTAACCCCAAAGATTTAAAGATAGTTACAGTGAACCTTAGAAGTATATGTAATAAAATAGCCCCACTGCATGCCTGGATAGATCAAAATAAACCTGACATACTAGCCCTTACCAAAACATGACTACACCCTAATGTAAAAGACTCAAAAATAATAACTCCAAACTTTGCAATAACCAGAAGAAATGGATCTAAAAAGAGGGGGGGGGGGAATAGTCCTTCTATATCTCTTTACATTCAACATCAAACCCTATACCAGTAATATACCCATCATTTATAATACTGAGGTACTAATCTCTTCTTTGAACCTCAACACATTAAAAAAGATTGGCATAATAGTAATATATATCCCACCAGTTCACAATATACCAGTGTTGGAAGATGGTTTATAATGAACATCCCAAACAATAAACCTGAAAACAATAATCTGAGAAGGTGTAAATATAGCTTGACAAACCATACCTTCCAACTCCCCCACAAATGGTATAAATTGGTATGTTTTTTCTCAGCTTATCAATACTCCAGCAAGATACAGCAAAGATCTTGATTGCCAATCCACTGTAGACTGGTTCCTAGTATCCCACCCCACCAATTATCCCTCTTCTGGTACACTGTCTAGCTCCTTGAGTGATTATCTGTCAGCTTATTGCCTTAGAACAAACTCTCAATAACCAAGAGTACACACTGTAAAATCAGTTAGGAACTCAACTAATTTTTGTCAGCATAAATTCAACAATCTCCTACAGGAAATAGACTGGACACCCCTTAAACAACTACCCCTTAATGTTGCTGTACTATAATAATGCCTTCCGTCACATACTTAATACCCTAGCTGCCATTCGTTTGAAAAGAATCAAAAAGAACTCAGCGCCATGGCTCTCTAAGGAATGTCAACACCTGATGAAGCAAAGGCACCTAGCCTGGAAAACCTGGAAACTAAACAAAAATGAACAACATCATGTCAATTTCAAAACACTATGTAACAAAGTTACAAAACTAATCAACAGAGATAAGAAGTCATACTATTCTCAGCTTCAACTTCAGCATAAAATCAACCCCAATAAATTTGACACTCCATATCTTCTTACTTAACCCTGGAACAAACAGAGAGCACACTCTATCACCTGATACCCCTCCATCACAAATAGCCAAAAACTTTAACAAGCACTTCATAAAATCAATACCAGACCTACTAACACCCCTAATGCTGGAACCTCCCACCCTTCAACCAAGTCAGACACCAACCCTAGACCATCAATTACTTCTAACCCTGTCATTAATACCCCCCTACTCAACAAAATGTCATACAAACCCAATTCTCATTTCAGCCCATACCCTCTGACACCATTAAGAAACTGCTACAAAAAAGAAAACCCTGCTCCACCTCAGCTGGTAATCTTCCAACACATTACCTCAAACTGGCTGCCAACTCAATCACCTACTCAATCAGTATCCTTATAAATAGGTCTTTATCTGAATCTGAAGTACCTATCATATGGAAACAGTGTCATATCACCCTCATCCATAAAGGTGGCAACTCTTTTGAACCATCCATTTTCCATCCTATATCCATCTTGTCACCCATATCCCAAATTTTTGAGATAGGTATCCATCAGCAGGTATTGCAATACCTATTGCAAAACAATCTTTTAATGAAAACCCAACATGGCATCTGACTCAGTCACAGCACAGCTAAAGTCCTATTATCTTTTACAGACACCGTGAACAAGGCCAGAGATGCAGGATGCTATACAGGCTCACTTTTTCTTGATTTCTCCAAGGCCTTTGACACAGTTACTACTGAACACACTGTCTAACTTAGGATTCTCACATAACACAGTAAAATGGTTTCAGAGCTACCTCAAGGATCATAAGCAAGCAGTGCAATGGTCCAATGAACTCTCTTGCCCTTTCTGTATAACCCTGCTGGAGTCCCTTAAGGCTCCATCCTTGGACCCATGCTCTTCAACATTTTCACAAACAACCTTCACACTGCCCCTCACCCCAAAACCCTCATTCAATACGTTGATAATTCCACCATAATCTGTACTTCTCAATCACTACCAGAACTCATCAGTCCTTTACTGCAGTTGAATCCTGGCTAAGAAATGCCCAACTTTTTCTTAATCCAAAGAAGGCTAAACTAGTACTCTTTCACCCCCAAAACACCTCCCCTGTCACTTATCATTTCAATATCCTTGCGTCTGACAACACTGTCATAGAAATAGTGCAGGAAACCAAACTTCTAGGAGTTATCATTGACAATAAAATTTCATTCGACCTCATATACAGCAAAATGTAAAGAAAAAGTATCAAAAATTGGGACTCTTATATAGAAACAAACATTTCTTTACTGCAGCAACAAAACTCTCCTTACAAAAACAATTTTACTTCCCTCCCTCCCTTCTTTAAGGTGCTCCTATCCTAACTAACTTACATACAAACATCTATCATAAGCAAGATGGAACAGTGCTACAACAAAGTTGCAAAGTTTGCCACAAACTCAAAATATCACACACACCACTGTAAACCACTGCTAGAACTAAGCTGGCTTAAACTCCCCAAACAACTTGCCTTTATTCAGCTATCCACCTTGCACAGCCTTATTTTCAAGCCTACTGCCTGTCCTGCACTAGCCAATCTAGTCGTATCTTACACACCAAATCGATCCCTACGATCAGAAGACAAAAATCTCTTAGCTATCTCAAAACCTACAAGAAAACCAAGTCATTCTCTGTATTCATACTCGGTCTCTATACTATGGAATTCACTACCTCTAGTTACCAGGTCTATGCCTCGCCTAACCCATTTCAAAGCCTCTTTAAAAAATCATCTCAAAAATACATGGCTCTACTCCTGCATACAGCCTGCCTAATGCTCAGCTCTTCCTCTTCTTCCACACTAGCCTCATCCTCCTCTTCTGTCACATTTCATTCCCTCATAGTCTGCGAGATCTTAACCTGCGGTAGTGGTGCTGCGGTAGCGTTGTCGCCTCACAACAAGACGTTGTCTCGTTCGATTCTCAACTAGAGCATCTTGTGTGTGGAGGCATGCGTAAATGGGCATGCCTTCGTTGAAGGTTGTGCATCAGGACTGGTAACTCAGCACATAAAAATCCACTGCCAAAACATTAGCGGATCGGAGTTCCGCTGTGGCGACCCCTAACCGGGATAAGCCATAAGACACAACAACAACATAGTCTGCAAGATCTTAAGTCTCCCCTAACTCCTTCTCTGTTTCTGTACCATATCCTTAAGATACCGCTCAGTCTGTAATGCCTCTCTTCATCTTCTTAACTTTAAGTCTCTCACTATCTTTCTGCATCACTAACTTTCTAGCTATTATTTTTCTAACTGAAACCAGCATCTTATTTTTTCATGTACTATAACAGCTAATATGATACATGGCAATACCTACATACTATTTCTGGACACTATCTACTCATAGGTTATATATATGGTGAGCGTGACTATTACTGTCTATAATGTTTTTAACTCTAATAGAATTGTCCAGATGTGTAGTATATATTATAATATCTTGTAACATAGTTTATGTTCTTTCAACTTTTTTTATAGTATTTCTAATGTCATTTGTATTGGATTAGATTATGCTGCACTTGTATTGTACAGTATGTGGAACTTTTCACCCCAGGCCTCTGCTGAAAACAGGTTCTGTAGACCCAGTCAGACCACCCAAGTAAACAAATGTCAAATAAATAAATTCTAACACCAACTGCTCCATACGATTAAGCTCATGTTTTTTTTTTTTCAGCACTACATGACCTCTGCCTAGAGGCTGAACCACAAGATCTTGTTTTTAAGCATCCCAGATCTTAAAAAAAAAATCAAAATTTGCTAGATCTTCAGTCTAGCACACTATATATTGAGTTTCTTTACCTACAGTGTTTGTAGTAAAGCAGGCAGTCTTTTCTGAAAGTTCTTTTCAGTAAGTTACGATTTTCTTTTATTCAGTTCAGACCGATGCAATATTATTTATAACTTAGCACTACCCTTTCATAGACATGGGATTTGTATTTGCTCTGATTAGCACTGTGATTTATGTGAATTATGCAAGCTGTCTGTATGAATCTGTGAATATTGCCCTAATGCATCTTCATGGTGCTGCTTAGTTTGGCTTCCATTTGTACAGTTTAACTTCTCCTAATCATGCTCAGACACATATGTATTTCTGACAGGCATACCTGCTTCCTTTACTAAGACTTCATTAAATGCTTGTTATAACAAAGTGTAGACCATATTTTATAAGCAGAGTTCAGACAGATTTGTCACAGCAGCTGCAATTTATGCTCTGAATAAAACAAAAATACGCAGTCTATTTTAGCTTGAAAACGTTTTAGTCTGTTCAATGTTAACTTCCAGTATTGTGCTGTCCCCTATTTAGTTATTTAGTTGGCCAAGATAGAAGGCTAATCTATAATGGACCCATTTCAGATACACACACATGCACACATGCACACACACGCGCACACACACACACACACACACACACACACACACACACACACACACACACACACACACACACACACACACACACACACACAGCTCTGTAGTACTGACCTGCAGCATTGTTAATGGCCCTCCTTCTGCCATAGGAAAGAATGCGTGTACACCTTCAAAAGACACTATACAATTTTTTTCACTCCCCAAATAATGTAGGTGAGCTATTCATTGACTATTTGTTCTGTTCTGATGCTGGTGAAACATTCCCGGAAATTACACAATCGGGACAAAACTTACTCCTTGAAATTATTCTTTTTATACAAATAATATAAAAATTAGTAAATGTAGGTGGTATGGCAGTAGCGTTGTTACCTCACAGCAAGAGGTTCTCCCGTTCGATTCTCAGCTTGGCTTGGGAGTGACTTCTGTGTGGAGTCTGCATGTCCTCCCTGTGGTTGGATAGCATTCGAAAGACATGCGTGCGTAAATGGGCATGCCTTCGTTGAAGGTTTGGTGTCGAGCTGGCACCGCAGCATTTCTTAAAAATCTACTGCCAATCATTAGCAGACCGAAGTTCCGCTGTGGCAACCCCTTACCGGGAAAAAGCCGAAAGACAAACAACAACTTGGAAGACAAGCCATATGCAACTTATTTATAAAGCAAAAAATGAGCAAAAGTGCAAACTGCGATTTATTAAACAATAAACGTTGTTATCCTTTTAGCCTTTTCCAAGTCTGCTTATGAACTTTGCAGAACATTTTGCATTAAAACATAAAGTAAAATAAAATAATGAGTATGGTCACATAAATAATTTCCCTGTCATTATTTTGGGATTCGGCAGAAATGCCCTACTTCTTGTATAAAATTTTTAGATGTTCTTTGTGGGTAGTTTGATGGCTTCTTAAAGTTATGTGGTGTTTATTGATACCCTTCAGATGGGAATTTGCAGATCTGGACTCTATATCCTCTATTATGCCACTGTGATATACCTGTCTGGACATAGACATCTTTGTGTGCCTAAAAATTCTATGAGATCCAGCCTACAGATTTTTTTTTTTTAAGTGTGGCGGATGGGGGACGGGTGAGCTTCAAGTGCTCAAAAAGTAGACTTACTCAAAATTAACTGTAACATCTTGGATTGTCAGATGCTGTTCATATTCCATTAACATAAAGAAGATCCTACCAAAATTAATGAGGTGACTTGTTGTGTACAAATTTAAAGATAGTTCTTTCCTTACAGCATTTGGAAATCATATGGCTGGTGGAGGCAAAAAGTAGTATGCATATTGAATAGTTGACTAATAATCAAAGGTAACACCCAAATCTGCTGTGAAATGGTGGTCAATAACTCCACATACACAAATGCCATAGATATAGCCAACCTGCTGGCTGACAGGTTCAGTGAAAACTTCACACCCCCTGTCCCCACCATCAATAAACCAGAACATTCACAGCATCTACCCCCCCCCTCCCCTCATCACAAGGGAGCAGGTCCTAATGCCCTCTCAAAGGCAAAAAATACAGTCTCCATGGGACTCAATAACATCTCTGGCTGTGTCCTACATGAACTCAGGCATGAGCTGTC
The DNA here is from genome assembly GCF_019279795.1 of Protopterus annectens. Taxonomy (NCBI): domain Eukaryota; kingdom Metazoa; phylum Chordata; order Ceratodontiformes; family Protopteridae; genus Protopterus; species Protopterus annectens. Next base: position 1,535,959,895 of record NC_056745.1, on the reverse strand, counting down.
AGATCCATTAGACACCCTATTCAACCAAATCCTGAGCACCGCCTTCATTCCAGCTGAATGGAGGACAGACAGTTTCATCCCTCTACACAAAGGTAGAGCGTCCAATGACCCAGGCAATTACAGGCCCATCAGCCTAACTAGCTTGATCTGCAAGGCCATGGAATGCATTATCATGGACCTTATAAACAAGGACATTGGCAACCACCAAACACTTGACCGCACACAGTTTGGTTTTGTCAAAGGGAGATCATGCCTGTTAAACTTGATCAACTTCTTTGAAACAGTTACCAAAGCCATGGACGAGGGGAAGATGATGCACACTGCCTACCTTGACCCAGCCAAAGCCTTTGACACTATTCCCCACTCCGGCATAATAGATAAACTCTCCCACCTAGGCATCAACCCGCACGTTACCAGATGGGTAGCTAATTGGCTCACTGATAGAACCCACTCAGTCAAAGTAGGAGAAGCCACCTCAAATACTATACCCTTAATGAGTGGTGTACCCCATGGATCGGTCTTGGGCCCTCTACTGTTTGGGATATACTTTTCTGAGGTGCTAGGCAAAACCAAGTGGTCTGTGGCCAACCAAGTTTGCAGATGACTGCAAGCTGGGCGTTGTCTTAAATTCCCCTAGTGATATGAAAATCCTCAAAGAGGGCCTTGATCACACTAATGACTGGCGCCAGAAGCATGACCTCAAACTGAATGACAAAAGATGCATCATTATCCCCCTTGGGGACAATGGCATCCCCACCAATTATCACATTAATAACAATGTACTAAACATGCAATCAGTCGTAAGGTACTTGGACATCCAGGTTGATAGCAACTTCACTTTGACCACCATGTTGCCTCCATTGTACGGAAGGCTTTCTACATGGTTCACCTCATAAATAAGGGTATTTCATCCAGGAACAAGGAGGTCATAACATCCCTGTACTCCTCCCTTATCTGACCCATTATTGAGTACAACGCCCCCTTTGGCATGTACCTTGCCAAGCATATGCAGCAGTTGGAGAGACCACAGAGGTTCCTGATCAGGAAAATCTAGGGTCTCAGCCACCTATCCTATACAGATAGGCTAAATGCCCTGCCCCTCTACTCAGTCTCATACAGACTGCTCAGAGGTGACCTGTATTTGTCATACAAGGTCATCTCAGACCCAGCCTTAATGGAGCTGCTGCATATTCGTAAGACAAACTCCACTCAAGCAAACCTGCATGCACAGCCTTAACCTGGTCTGTGACATTTATAGAACTTGTTGACAGGATTGATTTGTGTCCCAAAGACTCCCCCATTTGTGGAATAGATTCCCTCTGTATGTCAGTTAGAGTACCTCTCTAGCCCTCTTTAAGAGGAACGTGGATGATTGGATGGGAAACAGAAAATACACTCCTGGGATCCCAGCTGTGTCCCTGCTGGGCAGGGGAAACAGGTGCTGACTTTGATGGAACATGGGCGAAATTCTTGGCTAGGCTTATAAAGGCCTCCGGGCCAATAGCCTAGTATCATCCTATGAACCTATAGGGATACATAAAGAGAAGACTGTTTTGCTGGGAAAGGTAAGGTGGATTATTTGTACTGGCAGTTCTGACTGTCATAGATGGATAACAGAGGTGCTTCATGATCCAAATAAAGATGAATCAGGCTTCATTGGGAGTTTTCTTTTCCAACTATTCAACACCAAAACAAACACAATTATCAAGGGGGTTATATGGGGGGGGTAAGTTAGTTCTTACCCTTACACAATATAAGGCTATATATCGAAGCCCTGAACCACACAGAAAATCATATGCTTCTATCCTTGAAATAATGCATGAGGAGGGATGGTGGATAAATGGAGACAAACATGCTGAAGAGAAATGCCAGACTTTCCCAATAAACTTTAATCAACAAGGTAATGGAGGTTTGAGACAGATCCTGCCACTCTACTGTGCCTTGGCAGAAATAGTCGATAACTTAGGAATATTTGTGGCCATGGTCCAGTTTGTCTTGTAGCAAACTTCACAACTGTGGAGCAAAATGACTTAAGAAGATGGACCCACTGTGATTTGAAATGACAGCAAGACATCTTGTAGTCTGTCATCTTAACAAGCAAGGAAAATAATAGCAGCAAGTACACTAAGTAGAAACGTGTGGGGAGGGATTCTATTGGGATGTATGCAAGCAGAGCTTACAGCCATACACCATTACTGAAACTGGCAAAAGGGAAACTGAGAGAAAGTGAAGAGAAGAGAAGCTATGAGCTGAATTTAACCTACTTTGAACTTTACAGGCTGAAGCTAAGATCATGAGAAAAGTCTATATCCTGAGGTTTAATTATGAAATGTGTCCCTGCTGGACAGGGGCATCGGGTGCTGACTTGTCAGAACATGGGCTAAACTCAAAACTAGGTTTGTAAGGGCCTCGGGGCCAATAGCCTATTAATTTTCTGTGATCATATGATCCTATGAAAGCAAGAACAAGTCCATACCTACTTTTTGAAGAAGAGGATAGCAATCATTTGCATACCTATTTCTCAAGTAGGGGTGGGAGCATTTTCCTTAATAGTAAGTAAATGGAAGAGGTATTTTAAACATTATTTCAGGACCTATGCAAGACAGGATAATCACTGGCATTACCCATTTTTAAAGGGGCATAGGTTAGAAGAGAGTCGACTGAAGAAATTATTATCCGACTTAGATAAAGATATCTGACCTGATGAAATTAGTAAGATCATAAGGGTCCTCATGTCCAACAAACCAGTTGGATCAGATGGCTATGCAGTGGAGTTATATATGAATCATACAGGTTTAGGAAAATGTTAAGGTGCTTCTATAATTGTATTGGTATGGAGGGAAGATTATTATCATCCAGGTTCTAAACTGTCCAGACCATTTTCCATAAAACTACAGGAAAAATTTAGAAATTATCAGTTCTATACCAATTGTATTGACAAATTTTGTTATAAAGATATTGGAAAAACTCTGACTAGGAGACGCATATCATAATGGACTTATTCAAAACAAACAGATTACTATCAACTTATGTATACCTTCATTTTTTGGAAGCTATAGACAGGGGTAGATTGGATATAGGGGTCATCACTTTTTGAAAAAAAGAAATAATTTAACTCTGCTGAGTGATATTTTATTTTTGAGTAATTTGGCAAAGAAGAATTTTGACGGTACGTTTATATCATGGAAACACACTATAATCCATCATGTTGTGTTGTGTCTAAGTGAATGGTCCTTTGTCCAGCAAAGGCACAGTTGCAAAATGTACCAAACAGGGATGCCCTTTATCTCTTGGGCTATTAATTCTAGTCATGGAGAAACTTGAATGTAGGGTTAAAGGATCAAGAAAGAGTTTGTATAAGAAGGAATCTTTTTCTTATATTTATTGATAATTATACGGTAGCTGGAGCGTCAATACCCAGGATCATCAAACTTATTCTGAATATTTTTCAGAAGTCTGTCAAGTGTTGGGTCTTATATGCAGTAAAAAGAAAGCACTAGTGGTTCTATTTGACAGTGTAGGAGAATGGATCCAATTCATCTTATTAGGAATGTACAAATGACAAAATACATTATTATGTGATTTACAGGGTAAAATTATTTTGTTTATGCATATATATATATATATATATATATATATATATATATATATATATATATATATATATATTATGTGTGTGTGTGTGTGTGTGAGTGTGTATGTTTGATTGCTGGGATACAGGTTTAACTAACTGCAGGTTCAGCCCAGATTGCAAAGGGAAACAAATTAAAAACACACATCAGTACATGGATAGAGTTAACATGTAGTATTACATACACACTGAGTGTCTATACACTGTGTCTATACACTGTGTCTATACACACTGAGCAGAGTGGATGAGAGTTGTTGACCACAACTGTTAGCCGAGATATATAAGTATCCTGTTTTTTTTCGATTATTTATACAGATTATTGTTTCTAACAATTAATATATAGCACTTTTATTGCCTGCTTTTTAGTCTTTGAGTGTATTTTATTGCTATTAACTAATCTGTACAAGTAACTGATTTGTTTGCAGTTAAAAGCATTCTGTATCTTTACAAATCTTTATCTGTTTAAAAACTTTCATTTGTGGCTTTCTCTAGTGCTTACTGTCTGTAGGCTATTGTTTTTAGCTGAAGCCTTTCTTTAACTTGACTAGATTGTGTTAATTGTCTGCTGGCTAGTGAGGGCAGGTTCTTTTGTGTTTTTGTAATAAAAAAAAAAAAAAAGTTGTTCTTCTGGTATTTAAGCCCTAACTTTGATAGGGTTTCTGTCTATACACACTGAGCAGAGTGGATGAGAGTTGTTGACCACAACTGTTAGCTGAGATATATAAGTATCCTGTTCTTTTTTTCGATTATTTATACAGATTATTGTTTCTAACAGTTAATATATAGCACTTTTATTGCCTGCTTTTTAGTCTTTGAGTGTATTTTATTGCTATTAACTAATCTGCACAAGTAACTGATTTGTTTGCAGTTAAAAGCATTCTGTATCTTTACAAATCTTTATCTGTTTAAAAACTTTCATTTGTGGCTTACTCTAGTGCTTACTAGGCTATTGTTTTTAGCTGAAGCCTTTCTTTAACTTGGCTAGATTGTGTTAATTGTCTGCTGGCTAGTGGGGGCTGGTTCTTTTGTGTTTTTGTAAAAAAAAAAAGTTGTTCTTCTGGTATTTAAGCCCTAACTTTGATAGGGTTTCTGCCTATACACACTGAGCAGAGTGGATGAGAGTTGTTGACCACAACTGTTAGCTGAGCTATATAAGTATCCTGTTTTTTTTTATTATTTATACAGATTATTGTTTCTAACAATTAATATATAGCACTTTTATTGCCTGCTTTTTAGTCTTTGAGTGTATTTTATTGCTATTAACTAATCTGCACAAGTAACTGATTTGTTTGCAGTTAAAAGCATTCTTTATCTTTACAAATCTTTATCTGTTTAAAAACTTTCATTTGTGGCTTTCTCTAGTGCTTACTGTCGGTAGGCTATTGTTTTTAGCTGAAGCCTTTCTTTAACTTGACTAGATTGTGTTAATTGTCTGCTGGCTAGTGGGGGCAGGTTCTTTTGTGTTTTTGTAAAAAAAAAAAAAAAGTTGTTCTTCTGGTATTTAAGCCCTAACTTTGATAGGGTTTCTGTCTATACACACTGAGCAGAGTGGATGAGAGTTGTTGACCACAACTGTTAGCTGAGATATATAAGTATCCTGGGTTTTTTCGATTATTTATACAGATTATTGTTTCTAACAGTTAATATATAGCACTTTTATTGCCTGCTTTTTAGTCTTTGAGTGTATTTTATTGCTATTAACTAATCTGCACAAGTAACTGATTTGTTTGCAGTTAAAAGCATTCTGTATCTTTACAAATCTTTATCTGTTTAAAAACTTTCATTTCTGGCTTTCTCTAGTGCTTACTGTCTGTAGGCTATTGTTTTTAGCTGAAGCCTTTCTTTAACTTGGCTAGATTGTGTTAATTGTCTGCTTGCTAGTGGGGGCTGGTTCTTTTGTGTTTTTGTAAAAAAAAAAAAAAAAAAAAAAAAAAAAGTTGTTCTTCTGGCATTTAAGCCCTAACTTTGATAGGGTTTCTGTCTATACACACTGAGCAGAGTGGATGAGAGTTGTTGACTACAACTGTTAGCTGAGCTATATAAGTATCCTGTTTTTTTTTATTATTTATACAGATTATTGTTTCTAACAATTAATATATAGCACTTTCATTGCCTGCTTTTTAGTCTTTGAGTGTATTTTATTGCAATTAAATAATCTGCACAAGTAACTGATTTGTTTGCAGTTAAAAGCATTCTGTATCTTTGCAAATCTTTATCTGTTTAAAAACTTTCATTTGTGGCTTTCTCTAGTGCTTACTCTCGGTAGGCTATTGTTTTTGTCCCCACCCCCCCTCCCAATTGGTGTCTTGCTGTTGTACTTGGTGGCTTTGCAGTTGCCCGCCCCTACTGTAAATCTGATCTGTGACACTCCTCCCAGTCTAGTGTCATTAGCTCATTCTACCTAATACAGAGAGAACATTGGATAAGGCCTTCTGTTTCTGCTTTTTCCCTTTCAAAAAAAAAAAAACTCTGACTGTGCTTCTCAAACATTTTGGAAATATAGTGTATATTTCAGAGCATTTATTATAACTGTAATTGCCTTAATATTGCTAAAACTCAAGTGCTCTAGGTTGCACTGCATCTGAAATGGTTGTGTGTTTTAGCTGCTTTTCTGTATATATAGACTTCTCTGTTTCTTTAACTAAATAAACTCTGCAAAGTTGTTTAATTGCATTCCTGCCTGTATTTCTGACATTTTTGCACTTTTAAAGTTTGTTTTTGCTATGTTTAACTGGTAGGCTACACACTCAAGTGCGCTAGCCAAATTAAAGCATTTACTGTGTTTCTGTACCTAATTTCTGCTACTTTGTAAAAAAAAAAAAAAAAAAAATCCTTGTTTCCCGCCTTTACTGAACAAGAATAGTCCAGTCTTCAGGTATTGCTGATCTCTGGGCTGTGTCATAGTTCCTGTGTTGCCCATATCCTTATTTGGATAGGAGGAAGCTTCTTTGTTCACCAGTGAGAGTGGGGAGCTCTGAGCAGCCTATCTGCCCCTTGAGGAGTGGTTCCAGCCCAGTGACTTGTAGCTTATTGGCCGTTTTGGGCCATTTCCTATCTATTTCTTACCCCCTGCTTTAAAGCCAGCTTTAGTGCGCTTTTGCGCTTGTAATTTAAAGTTTGCCCTGTTTGTTGCATTTACCTGTTGAGGCTACACACTCAAGTGCACTAGCCTGTGTTACATATTTATTGCATTTTCCTGCTGTTTGTTGCAAAAATGAAAAAAAAAAAAAATTATCCTTGTTTCCCGTCTTTCTTGACCTAGAGTAGTCCAAATACAGGCTCTGCTGTATTCTGGACTTTTGGAAAGTTCCTGTGTTGCCATTTCCTTTCTTGGATAAAGGGAGGCTTCTTTGTTCACCAGTGGCAGTGGGGAGCTTACAGCAGCCTATCAATCCCTGGAAGAGTGTTCCCAGCACAAGAATCTGGTAGTCTATTGGCCGTTTTAGGCCAATTTCTAGCTTTTTCAAGTCCCCCTGTATAAAACCCGCGTTGGCGCAGTTTTTGCGCTTGTTACTACTCAGCCAAGCTCCTCGTGGTCCTGCAGAGTGGTGCTAGCAGCAGAGAGGCTAAAAGAGTGACTGCTAACCTGATCAAAGTGTTTTTTTTTTTCCTACTACTACCTGGGTGACTGTCCGATCTAGCTAAACTGCAAGTATTTCTGCTTCTTGAACTGTTTTTAAACTGTTTAAAGTTGTTTTTGCACCTGCACTTTTAAAGTTTGTCCTGTTTGTTGCATATACCTGTTGAGGCTACACACTCAAGTGCTCTAGCCTGTGTTACATATTTATTGCATTTTACTGCTGTTTGTTGCTAAAAAGAAAAAAAAAACAAAAAAATTATCCTTGTTTCCCATCTTTCCTGACCTAGAGTAGTCCAAATACAGGCTTTGCTGTATTCTGGACTTTTGGAAAGTTCCTGTGTTGCCCATTTCCTTTCTTGGATAAAGGGAGGCTTCTTTGTTCATCAGTGCAGTGGGGAGCTTAGAGCAGCCTATCTATCCTGAAAGGAGTGTTCCCAGCACAATAATCCGATAGTCTATTGGCCGTTTTGGGCCAATTTCTAGCTCTTTCAAGTCCCCCTGTATAAAACCCACTTTGGCATGGTTTTTGCGCTTGTTACTACTCAGCCAAGCTCCTTGTGGTCCTGCAGAGTGGTGCTAGCAGCAGAGAGGCTAAAAAAGTGACTGCTAACCTGATAAAAGTGTTTTTTTTCCTGCTACTACCTGGGCGACTGTCTGATCTAGCTAGACTGCAAGTATTTCTGCTTCTTGAACTGTTTTAAACTGTTTAAAGTTGTTTTTGCACCTGTGCTTTTAAAGTTTGTCCTGTTTGTTGCATTTACCTGTTGAGGCTACACACTCAAGTGCGCTAGCCTGAGTTACATATTTATTGCATTTTCCTGCTGTTTGTTGCAAAAAAGAAAAAAAAAACAAAAAAATATCCTTGTTTCCCATCTTTCCTGACCTAGAGTAGTCCAAATACAGGCTTTGCTGTATTCTGGACTTTTGGAAAGTTCCTGTGTTGCCCATTTCCTTTCTTGGATAAAGGGAGGCTTCTTTGTTCACCAGTGGCAGCGGGGAGCTTAGAGCAGCCTATCTATCCCTGGAGGAGTGTTCCCAGCACAAGAATCTGGTAGTCTATTGGCTGTTTTGGGCCAATTTCTAGCTCTTTAAAGTCCCCCTGTATAAAACCCACTTTGGCGCGGCTTTGCGCAATTTTGCGCATAGCGCAGCTTCGGGCAGCTCCACTTAATTGGGTTTAAACCATTCTCGGCTCCACAAAGTCTGTTCTTCACTTTTTTTCCTTAGAACTGATCTAGTTCTCATAATAAACACCCTATTCCTACTCTAAAGCCTGGTACTTGCTCACTAAAGCAATTATATAAGTCAGCACTAAAAAATTAAAAGCACTATACCCTCACAAACTCCCCTTGAGTACCTTGTTCCCCATTGGCCCTTTGTTCAATTATAAAGGAATTCCCAATACTATTCTAGCATGTCCAAAGGTCAGTTGTCAATCTCCTCTCCAGTCCAGCTGGTGAATCTGGGAATCTTGAGGCAATGTTACAACTGCCTCATGTACACAGACAACCCTCTCCTCCTCCCAACAAATTCCAACACATGTGAGAGATGCAACCATATAGCCAAACTGGAAGTTAAGCTCTCTCAACTCATTACTGGTGTAACCAGTCAGGAGGAGAAGGAAACCACACTCACTACAATTCCAGTCTCACATAGACCTACCACAACAGCAAACCAAACACATAAACACACAAAAACATACTCGGAGGCTCTAAATAAAAATCTGCCTAAGCAGCAGAGACCTCCAAAGCAGACACCCAAGCAACTGCTACCCCAAAACAAAACACGTGCAACACATAGCTCACAAAGCCAGTGTGCCGAACAGTCACAGCCCTTAAGGCTAAACAACACACCTGATACACTTGTAATAGGTGACTCTATCGTCAGGCACGCTGACGTCCCACTCACCAGGCTGAACAAGGAGAAGGTCATGGTGAGCTGCCTGTCGGGCGCTAGGATCTGCCACATAACACAAGCACTCAAGTCACTCCAAGGCAAGTACAAATATGACTCAGTCACTGTCCATGCTGGTGTGAATGACCTGAGATGTACCTCCTTGGACTACATGAAAAGAGACATAGAGGAGCTCTCTGAGCATGTAGCCCAGGCCGGTATGACCCTGACCTTGAGTAGCATCTTACCCTCACCAAGAATGATGCCACAATATGAAGACAAGATGATCAATTTCAACAATTGGCTTAAGTATTGGTGTCATTCAAAGGGGATCCAATGCCTGTCAGCCTGGGATGACATGCTCGATAAGGCATGATGCTTCACTAGGAACGGCTTGCACCTGTCACCCCTGGGCTTTCGGATATTGGCAAAGGCTCTTGCCACCCCCATAGTGCCTTTTTTAGGCAAAGCTCAAAAGAAAAACCCACCTCCATAGGTATCACAAGGGATAAGAAACTAAGAGTAATGCTACTCAACGCCAGAAGTCTAAACCTCAAGATGCATGCACTCGAAACTCTCCTTAGCATGGAGAACATTGATATCTGTGCAGTAACAGAAACCTGGTTCAAGGCTCCCGAGAGCACCCCAGCACTACCAGGTTATACCTCATACCATGCTTTTCGGCCCCAAAACTTGGACAGAACCACAAAAGGAGGGGGAGTATCTATATTCGTCAAAGATACCCACACCTACAGGTGGGTGGCACAGCACGAAGTATCAGAGACTATCCATATGCAAATAAAAGGGGGAAAAACTGCCTTCCAGTTTATAGCCTGCTACAGACCACCCTCCCAAACCCAGGAACCCCACTCGGCCTTCCTGAGAACACTGAAAAATATGAAGGTCTCTCCAAACACCATTATATTGGGCGACTTCAACTACCCAAACATAGACTGGGAGCATTACTCTAGCTCCAACACCCTAGCCCAAAGGTTCCTAGAATTTATAAACTCAAATGCTATGGAACAACTTGTTACCACTCCCACAAGAGGGGAAAACATACTAGATCTGATTATCACCAACATGGGGGCTCTATGCTCCAGACCAGAAGTGTATCCCTCACTGATAAGATCAGACCATAAACTAATCTCACTGGATATTCACATCCTGACCCCACCCCCTGCCCAGAAAACCACAGTGAAAACTTCTCTAAAGCAAATTTTACACTCCTTAAAACCAAGGTGGAATCCTTCAAAGACCCCGGGCCTGTGGAAAATATGGCCCAGACCGCAGAATCCTTTATAAACGCATTCTATGAACACCTTCAGGAATGCATGGATCATGCAATCCCAAATAAAACCAAGACCCAATCCTCCAAAGGCAGGCGTCCTGTCTGGTGGACCCCAGCCATAAACAAACTATACAATAGAAGGAGGAAGCTACTACATGATAGAGCAAAATCCCAAAAAGGGAAGGCATCTCTGATCAGTATTAGCAAAAAACTACGGGCACTCATAAAATCGTCTAAGGCCAGCTTCGAGAGAAGAATTGCACAGGACACTAAGGATAATCACAAGGCTTTCTTTAGTTATGTTAGGAACCTGGGTGGGAATTCCCAGATATGCTCAGAATTAGTCCAAAATTACAAAAAATACACCGAACCCACAGACATTGCCAACATCCTAGCTGACAGGTTCAGTGCAAACTTCTCCCCCCCTCCTCACCAAAAGGGCAAATATCTATCCCAGCAGAGTGCTGCCCCCCTGACATCTCAGATGCTCAGGTAAGAGCCGCCCTCTCCAAAGCAAAAAACACAGCATCAATGGGACCAGACGGTGTCCCAGGCTGCTTCCTACATGAACTCCAAGAAGAGCTAAACCCAAACATAAAACTACTGTTCAATCTCAGCCTTACTACAGGATATGTACCCAAAGAGTGGCGTACAGCAACAGTGGTCCCTCTCCACAAAGGTGGTGCCTCAACGGATCCTGGAAACTATTGCCCCATAAGTCTGACTAGCTTGGTCTGCAAAGCTATGGAAAGGTCATCATGGACCTCATAAATAAAGATATTGGGGACCTACAGACACTGGATCCTACCTAGTTCAGCTTTGTTAAGGGCAGATCCTACCTCTTAAACCTGGTCAATTTCTTTGAAACAGTCACCAAGGCCATTGATGAAGGGAAGGTGGTCCACACAGCCTACCTGCACCTCGCAAAAGACTTTGATACAATACCCCACTCGAGCATTATAGATAAGCTCACCAGCTTAAATATAAACCCCTATGTCACTAGATGGGTTGCAAACTGGCTCAAGGACAGAACCCACATGGTTAGAATTGCTGGAGCCATGTCAGACTCCAAACAAGTTACAAGTGGCATCCCACAAGGCTCAGTCCTGGGACCTCTCTTGTTCGATATATATTTCTCGGAGGTACAGGCCAACACGGAAGGACTGTGGCTGACCAAGTTTACAGATGACTGCAAACTAGGTGCCATAATCGACTCTGCAGCCGACACAAGCATCCTACAAAAGGGCCTCATAGAAACAGACAACTGGTGCCAGACCCATGGCCTCAAGCTAAACGCCAAAAAGTGTATAGTCATCCCCTTTGGCAAAAACAAAGTGCCCACAAATTACCACATAGGTGGTAATCTGGAAGAAGTAATTAGGGACCTGGGGACCCAAGTTGATAGCAATCTCTAATCTGAAAACCACGTGGCCAAAGTGGTTAGAAAAACATTATATATAGCCCACCTAATCATGAAGGGATTCACATCTAGATCAGGGGAGGTCATTGTGCCCCTTTACTCATCCCTCATCAGGCCCATAATTGAGTACAATGCCCATTTTGGGATGTACCTTACCAGACACCTGCAGCAACTGGAAAGACCCCAAAAGTACCTCACCAAGAGGATCAAAGGGCTCAATCAGATGTCATATGCTGCCCGGTTAAAGAAACTCCAGCTCTATTCAGTGGCATACCACCTACTCAGAGGTGATCTGTGCCTGACATATAAAGCCATGCCCAACCCGGAATTAATGGACATGCTGCACCTCAGAAAATCCAAATCCCAACGAGCTACGTGCTCGAGAGACTTGAACCTCAGCACTGAAATAAATAGGACATGCTGGAGGGACAGATTCATAACCCAGAGGCTCCCTTCACTCTGGAATAAAATCCCAGTCCAGGTTAGGCAGAGTCCCTCATTGACTCTCTTCAAGAGGAATCTTGATGAGTGGATGGGAGATCATAGGTTTACCCCGGGTATCACTTCTGTGTCACTGTTAGACAGAGGCACAGTATACTAACCTCGAAAAAGGGCATAGCATAATTCATTTAAAATGGGTGGTGAAAGCCAAACACACTCTGGCTAGGCTTATAAATGCCCTAGGGCAGATAGCCTAGTATGAACCTATGAACCTATAATACAGACAAGGTTATATAATGTAACAGGTAGAGGAATACATAGTTCTAAACAGCTTCCCAACACTCACAGGAAGAAAAAGGCTTTCAAAACTATGATCTTCCCTCATTTCTTTAGGAACATCCCCTTTTCCCTTGTCACCTTGGTTTTATAAGATGTTTGCTATTACTAAACAATGCTGTCTTTAGGAAGTCAGGTAGGAGAATCTCATTACATAGACTGTATGCTTAAGTAAATAGGGGAGATTGGGGTTGCCAAGTATTGAAGCTAATGTTTTCATCTTTACTCTTTCTCAGTATATTAGACTGACAGCTGTGGATTTGCCTAGCCGGGCTCTAATTCTGGAAAGGGTTAAGAAATCAAATCTTATTCCAGGTTCTTGTGTAACAGACCAGGAAAAACATGTACTCAAGAATGAAAAATTAATATGGGAATCTGGCCCACAAGAGAATAGTTGGTCTCATTCAATCATGCAATGCTTCTTAGAAACTTCTACCACCTCAGGAAGAAGACGAAATGATAGAGTTGAAGCATCTCAAAACAGCACGTGAGAAGACTATAGAAACAGATAGTGAAGAAGAAGCTAAAGATGAGGAAAGAGTTCAGCAGGGCATACATAGACTTAGAGAAAACATATGACAATGTACCAAAAAAAAAAAGCTCACTTGGGCAATCCTGTGGTAGTTCAACATCCAAGAGACATGTACAAGGACTCAATGACACAAGTACAGACAGTGATTGGACTCACAGAGGGTTACCCAGTGTGAGCCAGTGTTCATCTCTGAGTCCACTGCTGCTCATACAGGGGATGGACTACATAAGCAAACAGAATGGAGGGGACAGATCTACAAAGCTGCTGTATGCAAACAACATGGTATTACAAGCAGTCTCTAAACAGGAATTCAACAAATGCTAGGGGGGTAGAATGCAAAACTGAATGCATATAGGGTGAAACTGAATACAGACGGGACAGTTGTCATGGCAACAATAGGAGAGATCAGAGAAAACTGAAAACTGAGATACAAGAGAGAGAAAGTGGAACAGGTTAACATATTTAAGTTTCTGGAAAGGGTGAGTGAAGAAAAGGGAAGTCTGAATGTGGAAGTTAAAACTAGAATCAAAGGGACTGTCAGCAACTGGAACAGAATGTCAGGGGAAGAATGCTAAAGAAGCTGAAAAGTAAGGTGCACAAAACAGTGGTGTGACCAGTAATACTGTATGGTACAGAATCCTTGGTAGTGAAGGCAAAGCAGCTGAAAAAGTTATAGATTATAGAAATTAAGTGATGGAGATAGGGGGTAACATGCACACTGTGGTACAAATGAAGAAGTGATGATATCAGGTCTGGAAACACAAAATTGTAAGTTGCAGGGATGTTTTAAGCCATGTAAATGCATCCCCTCCACACCTGCTACCAGTACTGTGTGTGCTACAGAATCCCATAAGTGCTGGCACAGTCTGGGTGCATATGCTGAACTCACCTGTAGCACATTACACTGTTCAGACTTGATTGTGCCACTGACAAAACTCAGAAAGATTGCTTCTGAGGCCAGAGACATACAAGGTTGACACAAATACCTCTTGTGGGAGCCCTAGATGTGTTCCAGATACCTATATACAGTGTGGCAATTTCTTCAGGAGCTATGTTCACGCACACATCTCTACACCAGCAGTACCAAACACCACTACCCAGGTCCACCACACCTGAGACACCACCTCTTCCCTGACAGGTCGTTCTGGTTCACAGTACTCACCACGCAATGATACACATAAACTCAACCATTCCAATAGCATCCCACATGCCCATTGTTGAAATTTGTTACTGTAGCCCTCGTCACCTTTCCATATGATGAAAACTATGCCCTGCCTTAAGTACTTTTTTACCAAAGTACCCTGTGTCTGGTGCACAGTGTGACCATTCCATGTACTGTACAGCATAGCCTGGTTATTGTGTAATCCATGCACTGTACAGCATAGCCTGGTTGTTGTATAAGCCACACAGTGTACAGCATAGCCTGGTTTCTGTATAATCCATGCACTGTACAGCATAGCCTGGTTGTTGTATTGCATACATCAATGCTATTCTTTGTTAAGCTAATTTAGCTCATAGTTGTGAATGAGATGGTGCATCATACACAGTGTCACAGCCTCGTTTGCCCATCACCACCTTACACTGTCATATCCTGCAGTCAGATGCTATATGGAGTCCTCAACAGGCACATCCTTTGTTGCTTATGGTGACCAGCTAAAATGTCAGTACCCTCTTTAGTGAGTCCCATAATGCCAAGATTAAATGGCTGAAAAAACAGACTTACATATATTAAATCTGAAATATCCATTCCTTTGAATATGCCTTTTTCTCCAAAGCATGGTAATCTTGAAGTTAGTATATGTACGTTCTAGGAGTTGAGGGGGGCTTGCCCCCAACATAGGTGTGCATGTGGGCTTAGCACCCTTGAAAAAATAAGTTGAAAGGAGGAGATCAATGTTAGATATTCTTACATCATCTGCATTTTCAGTGTTTTTTTTTTGTCATGAGGGCACTTGGCATTACAATCAATGATACATCAACAGGGAACTTTCTCTTTACCTATGTCAATACCCTGCTTTATTTGATAGCATGCTAATATTTTGTGCATGACCAAACATAAGTACCGCAATGCAGAGTTGTACCAGAGGTATCTAAATATTCATCTGTCTGGACACACATCTTATGATGTTTCAGGTCAGTGCAGTATTTATCATATTCTGTAGGTTTCTTATCAGTTTTATAAGTCTAGGCTCAGAGATATATCCAGCATCACTAATATCATGTCCTTGTGGGAAATCTCATTCTGCACAAATAACTAATATAGGTTATCTGGGTTTACAATCAATATATTGAATGTGGCTTGTGTGCAATTTAGTTGTGCGGAAGTCAGAATGCAGAAAACCATTTGAGAGATGATTACAATGTCGACTCCAGAAGACCAAAGAACAGGACAGTGCAGATTGGGAGATTTACACTTTTCTGCACTTTAGTGAAATCTTGGAGTTGGAATATATAAGTGGCAGGACCCGGGGTGTGTGCAGGGGGGCTTGCCCCTATAAAAAATGAGTGTCAATGCATTGTAGTACCAACACCAGAGTGCAGGAGTCAAATTCGACTTCGAATGCTTTGGTGTCTGATCTTTCATGCTGTTTACTACTGTGAACATCGAACATGTAAACCGCATTTTTGATAGGTTTACGTTGTGATGTTCAATGTTTCAATAGTAAACCAGTTATCTGTCTGCAAGATGAGAATTATGAGCACTCCATTGGTGGTACACTGACATATTGTATTCTTTACTCTTTCCACTCTAGACTACCTGGTAATTGATGGAGTGAAATCCCTCACAGTTAATATACTGATATCCTAGTGCCCCAGGTGGAACATTGATAATAATGCGGATACAGCTGATGGCTTCTAGTAATTAAGTGAAATGTCAAAAACGTGTTGCATGATTTTGCTTTTCCATTCTGTGGTATAAGGAAATTGAGTCCCCTTCAGTCGATCGAACGTTTACAAGTTTGAACCACATATGGCCGAGACCATATGTTCAAACTTGTAAAAGTTCGATCGGACTGAATGGGGATCTCCGTATAGAGCAGAAAGGGAAGATTTCCCATTTCCGCAATGTAGTGCAATCTTGGAGTTGGTATATTTAAGTAAGGAGAGTGTGGGGTGTGTAGACGTTTAGTTTTGTTTTTTTTTTGTTTTATGTGTTTTTATTTCAGTTTTTGAACTTTTACGAGTTTGAACATATGGTCTCAGCCATATGTGATTCGAACTTGTAAATGTTCAATCTACTGAAGTAGATCCAAGGAAATCACATATGTATCCCCATGTACGGTAGCATAGCATCAAGAAACTGGTGTAGTGCCTGCAACATAAATGTCTGAGATAAGATTGACACAACTGCATATCTCGATCTTCTATGCCAGTAGGAAGCATCAGCAGCATTGACAGTGACCACTGGAAAATTATGAATGCCTGATGTATATAATTAGCATAGAGATCTCCATTTCCCACCTCCCATTCCTTAGCTCTTAATTATGGAATGTTCTATCTTATGTTTGGTAGGATTTTATAAATCCACGGGAAACACAGCTGCCATAAGGAGGCATCCTTGCTTCAAAGACTCGCCTTGTAGTTTATCAACAATCAGCTCTGTTCTACTGAAGTTACTGGATTTTTCCCAAAGTTTTGGATTCTGCTTATTGTGAAACCAACAAAGAAATGGTTGAGCCTTTTTTTTTAAGAAAACAAAATGCAGTATGAAGGCTCTTTTGTTTCTATTCTTGCAAATTCTGTCTTGTTTAAGAACAAGGAAGTAAACTTTTCTAGGAATATGTGACATTTGCAGTGTATTTTAATCTGTGAAAGGCATACATGTATTGATTTTGACACATGCTTCTCAGATATGAATTCCCCATTCTGCTCACCCTTATGAAACATTATCCAAGTTTGCTTATCCGCAATTGTGCATGTCATTATTGACAGATCATTTTTGAGTCTAGGTAATTCTGATTGAGGCATATAGTAACTGTGGAACCAGACCATAAATACATATAGTGAATCTTTGCAAAAATAAATATTTCTTCCTGGAATTAACAATATGTTAAAACTTTGTCTGCTACATTTTGAAGGTGCTGTAGGAAATGTGATGTGTGGTAGTTCTGTTTTTGTCACCCTTTGCCTCAGTAGTGAGGAAGGCATATAACTATCAGTATTTTCTGACTTGGATAATATCACAGTTTTGAATTGAGCTACATATGGATTAATGGATTGTGCAAGACATCCACTGTCAAAACATTGATTTCCATTGGACTTTAAAGATAAATCCACTGTGTTATCATGGATCAAGGGATTGGCTATTTTGCCATTATTCTCAAAGATATACATACCTTTGTGGCCATATGAATAGATTGTCCATACATCACATGAGCCTGACAGCAATACACTTGTACTAGGTCCCGCATGGTGGCTCTGTCCATCTGGTTGCAGTCTACCATTTCTGGTTGCAGTCTACCATTTCTAAGTCATGGAGGGGATGAAAAGTTAGAGGCATTCAGATCATTTTGTGATATGATGGGTGATGATGCATACCTCCTTGGCTGATATGATGGGCGATAATGCATACCTCCTTGGCTATCAACTGCGAGGACTGCATCATTCATATGCATCTGTGCTAAACCTGCTGCATACCATAACATGATTTTGTGATCTATTTCTCTGCACAATGGAATTTTTCTATAAAGATCTATTTTGGTGGACACATTCCACTACCAAAACTTTATGCTTTGTATCACTCTGCCATATTGTTTAGTCATTTCCATTTGCCACCACCCTCATTGTAATAATGTTGAACATTTCCATCTTATTATATACTCATTTGTATAGTATATTGACCAAAGTAGTTCATGGCCTACAGCAGGCATATAAGATGTGCCTCTAAATCACTCCTCCTCACTGTGCCACTGCTTGTTGATGCTTAATTTTATCTTTTACATTATGTTGTTTCTGAATCCCACCAAGTGCCTACCTTTCATTCTTTGAAATTCCTTCAATTAAATATAACCTCATTTATTCCCTTCTCTGCTTTCTATATAATATCTGTTAACTGCAAAACTCAGTTCAGCGAAGGACCAGAGCGGCAAATGTATTCCCAGGGCAAGTAACCTGTTGGCTATCACGGTGAACTTTGCCTTTTTCCCAAACATAGTGCGATCTCAGAGTTGGTATATTTAGTTGTTGTGTGGGTTAGGGATGGTGCGGTATCATTTTTGTGATGTTTGTTGCTAGTAGTTACTTACCCTGGGAAGATATTCATCAATCTGGTCGTTTGCTGATGTGGGTTTTCACTGATTTCATCCCGATGAAGTCGTCTTCGATCTTCTGAGATTTTAACGTGTATATATATATATATATATATATATATATATATATATATATATATATATATACACACACACACACACACACACACACACACATGCACGCACACACACACATATATCTGCTGTGACAATTGCCAGGCATAGCAAGGAAATATGCATAAAATGTGGCTAGTTCATAGCTTCATCAGGCAGACATTTTGCAGTTACTAAATGAAACACAAATATATATAAAACGGCTAAATGAATAGTTACAAGAACATTTCATAGCACAGCACTACCTGAATTATCACATCAATCAACTACTCACAGCTATGAAAGTAATTGTTTCCTTCAAAGTAATGTTATCCTATGATGAGATTAGACTTCTATGGACTAAGTGTAAGAATTCCGCTGGGAACATCCAAGTCTGACTGGTTGCTAAACTAGCAGCTTTTCACATTGCAACAATGCTTTTCAGATATTTGACTAATGAAAGAAAATAACTATACTGCACTGTGAGCTTTTATCTCCTTGGTTTCAGGATGTCATGGGCAGAGTAGTAGATATGCCATTTGGAGCCCAGGTCAAGACCAGCATTTGGTACCCCACCAAGAGCAATATTTAAGATACGTCCCTATCTTTTTTTACTTTGTCTCGTACCCATTATTATGAAGTCACTAACTAATGGTATACATTTGAGTTTCAGACTTGACATCCTTCAGAAAACGCATGCTAACGCAAATCCTGTTATTCTGCCAACTTTTTATGTTTATAAAAGCAATATTTATCACCTCCTATTTTTTGGCCTTTGTTGTCCCACCATCACTTATCAAAGTCATGTTAAATAATGACACCGACATTTCAAATGCAGTCTTCTTATCCTTTAGAAAATGCACACTAATACAAAACCTGTTATTCTATCAGCTTTCTAAGTTTACAAGAGCTGCATTTAAATCTTCTCTACCTTGTGAAAAACACAAGCCAAGCACTTTGTTGTTGGTTGTAGTCTGTCTTGACATAATACACTGCTTTTAAATATGAAGCCAACAACTAGCCAAGCAAAGCACAAGCCTTTTAATATTTTTTTCTATATTTACCATAGCACCCAGAGCAAGTAATTAAAACAAAAAAATAAATAAACCAAGAACAAAATCAATGTACATTTTTCTTGCATACATTTTACCTGCTATATTTAGCACTCTGAGTTTCAACCCAAGCCCCAGGATTGCCTTTTCTACACTGCAACTCCACCTACCAAACTGATTAGAGGCCATTGGGCAGTGCCCATGTGTGATGACATAAAAGGGGCGGGAGGCAAGCTAGAGTGTCTTAGATGTCTGTGTGGGATGCTTTTGAGCTTACTTTGTTTCCCTTAAAGGGAAATAAAAAAATGCTCTACAAAATTATTTTTTTATTTATTTCTTTAGTATGAATTGCACTCCAGACAAATCAATGTCCGGGAACAGTTGCTCTTCTTGCCCCTCTCTTGCTATCACAGGTGATACCTCTGTTTTTTTTTTTTTTACTGAATCTTTGCAGGAATGTGTACTATCTGATTTAAAGAGAAGGGCAGCAGTGGTTCTTTGGTTTAAAATATGGACTCAGACAGCATCAAAAGTATAAAGTAGCTAGTCTGAATTCTGCAGTTGGAAAGATAGTAGAAAAGATCCTGAGGTAAGGATTCCTTTGTTATCTGGAGGAAAATATAATTCAGAATAATTTCTAATGATGTTTTCCAGCTAAGAGGCAAGGTTATAACTATTGGACTTCACTCAAACCATTAAATCTGCAGCAGCAGGGGATAGGATGAGGCTGGTAGATATAAAGTATGTGGATTTCAGTAACATGCTTAACACTGTCACATGCAGTGCTACAGAAGAAGAAGTTTATAAAGACATGCATACTTGCTAATTTAACAAGATGGATATAGAAGTTGCTTAAATGAGGGACTGAAAGAATGAGTGTAATTGAGGGATGCTGTCAATATCAACCTTCAATGCAATCATAACCCTAAACCAGCATGGTATTTCAGCAACAGCTAATTAAATTAAAAAATTCATATAGTGCTCACAACACTTAACATATACCCATGAATAACTTAAGATCATGTGCTAGGGATTGTATTTGAACATTTCTTTTTGCTGTAATTATAGTCTCATGTGCTATTACTTCCCCTTAAATTCATGAAAAACAGGGGGTATAATATGGGTGCACAAATATGTATTATTATTTGTAAGACTTCTTTATGTACTATTTACAGTTTAAGAAGCATTATATCAATGTTTTACAAAATGCATGACTAACCAATAATGAAACAAATGTAATCACTACAAATCTGACCTAAGCAAATATAAAGCAGACCAAGAATGTGTTGTACTCCTAGCGGAATGGATGCACTCAAAAAAAGGATTTGGGATTAAACTACTGAAGTGCTTAACTTATTCAGGTTGAGAAGAAATAAGTTTATCTATTCTGAATATTTTTAAAACTACCATTTATGTGGAAGCAGACAGTATTATTTACTAGCTATTTTCAATCAGAAATATTCAATAAACACATAGATGCCATAAGATCATTCCCAGGATTTAATAAAATCACAATGCTAGGAGTCTAAACAAAAAACTCCACTACCTAGAAGCTGTCTTTACCCTAGAGAATGCTGATGTCTGTGCCATCACTGAGACATGGTCTAAAGTTGCAGAAAGCACAACAACAGTCCAACATTATAATGCCTTCCATATTTAGGCCAGCTACTTCACAGGCAGGGATTGAAGGTGGCGGTGTCTCTGTTTGCATCAAAAATAAACATACGTCAAGGCTGGTCGAACAGCACGATGCACTTGAGCTGCTCCAAGTTCAAATCATCATAGGTAAAATCTAATACCACTTCCTTGCAAGGACCACCTCTATGACCCAGGAAACCCATACTATGTATTTAAGCTTATTAGAAACACTAACCATCTAACCCAATACCATATTCATGGGTGACTTTAATTACCCTGCTATTAACTGGGAATCCTATATCCCAGCAAACATACATGCACAAAGATTCCTGGATTTTGTAAACACAAACTCCCTGGACCAGATAGTCAATACATCAACCAGTGGCGCAACCATCCTGAAACTGTTCCTCACTAGTATGGGAGAGTGCTGTACTCCCTCTACTGTAATGCCTTCCCTGATAAGGTCAGACCACAAAATGGACTCCTTTGAAATAAAAATAAAACCTGGACCCTCAGCTAAACTTGGAATATTTACGAACTATTCTAAGGATAACTTCCTGCTATTAAGTGAGAACCTGGCAAAATGTCAAGCCCTCATAAACCCTGAGAACACTGCTGCCTATGCAGAACTGTTCACAGAAACCCTATACAAGCATGTTAATAACTGCACAGAGGCGTCTGTATCCACCAGGAAAAAGTAGAGAACTAACTCAAAAAACAAGACACTTCACAACATGAAAATGAAGTAAAATTATATAATGACAAATACCACAGATGGAAAATAATAAAGAGACCCTTTAATATCTCTAGCACCTCAGCAAAACTGCCTTCAAGGAGTATAATAACATGACAAATTCACAATAAATCAATTATTGACATACTTCCAATTACATTCAATATTCAGTCCTCTTGTCACCAAAGTTCAATATTTCAAAATATGACTTGTTTCTTTAAATAAAAGTTTATCCTTAAATTGAGCAAACTCACCCACAGATAATTTAACTTGTTTCAAGATACAAACTTTTATCAAAGTAGTATTACTGTTATGAAATTCTTTAAAATGAACAGCCAGTGAACTCTCCCAATGTATATTTCTAATATCTCTAATGTGTTCTTGGAGTCTGGTCTTTTTGTTTCCCCTATATAAAATAAATCACAGGGGCACTTTAGTGCATAGATAACCCCTTCAGTGTATCAAAAATGTTTTGATTAAGACTAAAATTAATACCATTAATAATAGTATTTTTTTTTGTATGACAACACACTGAACAATTGCCACATGAAAAGATTACCCCTAACATTGGCACCTGTCTCCCTATTTGATGAATTGGGAAAACAATATTTTTATGCACTAACATGTTTGCTAAGCTACATCCCTTCTTAAAAGAAATATAAGGATGCCTAGTAATACTTTAAGAAAATTCACTATCTTGAAAAAGCATAGGCCAAAAATAATGTAACAACTTGCTCATCTTTTCACTTAGAACATTATACACTGTAACAAAGTAAACTGTTTTATCATCACCAATATGTTGTTGTGGCCTACCTGAAACCACATTATACTTATGAAATGGAAAAATATTTCTATCACAAGCATGTGTTTCACTTCATAAGTTTTTCTCTCCATTATTACTGAACCATATATTTGTGCTATAACATTACTTAAACTATCTTGCACATTTTTTGGCCTATAACCTCTGCCCAAAAACATTTTAGATGTATATTCTACTTCTCCCTTAAAATCCTGATCCAAACTGCAGAGCTTATGAAGATGTACAAACTCACCATAGGGCAAAGAGGAAAAAGATGTGGGGATGACAACTTTCTCCATGTAAAAATATACCTCCCCATCTAACGTTTTATGGATGGAGGTATTAATATTACCAACTCCTGTCCCAGTCAAAGTAAAATCTAAAAAATGTACTTGCTTCCCTAATTATAATCCATCAAATTCAAAATTAAACCTATTATTATTATTCAAACCATAAACAAAATCATGTACTAAATTATTACCCCCCTTCACAAATAAAAATAAAATTTTCTCTATAACGATAATACATAATAACATATCTTTTAAAAAAATTGGATATATATATATATATATATATATATATATATATATATATATATATATATCTACTCCAATTCAAATTTGGCCATACTAAGATTCGCATGCATGGGGGCAAAAGGTGATGCTATAGCTGTTCCCTATAATTGATTAAATATTTCTTCATTAAATACAAAATAAATTATTTTCAAGACAAAATTTAACAATCTCTATAACATAATGTGAAAGGGAGCTATCCCCTAAAAAAATAATATACAGATTGAATTCCCTGTATGTGTCATATACAGGTGTATAAACTCTTTACATCCAAGGTTAGCCAATACATATTGGGCAGGATTCACGAAGGCTTGCACGGAGTGTAAGAGACGTGCAACACTCCATGCAAGCCTCGCGATCCAGGAACAGCCCTAAACTCCGTGTAAGAGACCAGCTAAAATGTCTCTTACACGGACTGGGCGTGGACATGCTAAAAACCTCACTTGCAGCCGAAAGGTATGCAAATGAGGTATATTAGCGATCCACGAAGCAGAAACCAGTCTGTGTAAAAGACTTTTTAGCTGCAGAAATGTACTCAGTTGACAACTGAGTACGTTTCTGCAAATTCCACAACAGAGCCATGTCAGCTCCAAAAAAAAGGGTGCATATGACTCAGGCAGCATGCCAATGGCCAAATATGGGGCCATTGGCAAGATAACCCGATGCAAAAATATTAAAAATATAATTTTTTTTTTCGGCCCAGCGCAGCCCCGCGCAAACGGGCTGCGCTGTATAAAACCATAAAAAAGAAGGTTATAAACCCACAAATGTGGGTTTCATGCAATACATGGAATGACAATGCAGGGACCAGCAGACCAAAAACAACATGGCCACCGTGTAGTGGTTGCTAAGGGGGGAAGCTGAGTCTAAGACATGTAACTAAGCATTAGTAGGCAATCTCATGTAAATGAGGGTTAGGATACTGAATCTCACAGTCACATAGCAAATGAGCACAGTCTGAGTAGTGTAAGAGATACATAAGGGGGAGGAATAGAGTAGGAGATAGGTGACATCACAGGGGGGAATGGTAGAAAGAAATGCAGTTCATTGGAGGTCAGTGTAACATGACAGATGACAGACACAGATCATGGAAAGAGGTGTGCCACTAGATAAGTCAGGGAAAGTCAAGAAATGGAAGGTGTACACTGTTACTTACACCAAAGTTTCTTGCTGGGCGTGCATGCGCACGTGTGCGCGTCATGAAGCGCGAGTAGGGCAGTGTGCGCACGTGTAAGGCAGACTGAGCATGTGGGAGCTTGTTGGGAGATGTTTAAAACTGTTTGCGCTGGTGTGCGCGTGTGTAGGGCAGGCTGAGTATGTTGGAGGCTGTTGGCAGACGTGTAACAGTGTTTGCGCGGGTGTGCGCGCGTTTTAACCCGAATAAGTAGATTCTGAACCGTGTAAGCACGTGTGCGCGCGTGTAAGCCCCTGTGAGCGTGTTTCTGATGGTATGCACGTTGCTCCCCCCTGAGGAAACAGAAAGGAAAAAGGAAGCAACAGAATTAATAGGAAGCTAGCAGGGATAACTGCTGAAGCTAGCAGGTGAAAACAATTAGAAGCAGGCAATTACACAGGCAGAATAGAAGCCCAGCCCAGCACTTAAAACTCTGCAAACAGTAGTGCAGGATGTTTCTCTTAAGAGACACTGCAAGACAGGAGTAAGCTAATAGAAGTGAAAACTGAAAAAGCTTCACTCAGAGCAGAAATGTTAGGGGCTGTCATAGCTGTCATAATGAGACATAGGCGACTTGCTGAGGGTGGTGACAATGCAGATGGTGCCAGACAACCCACAGTGAGGAGACGGAGAATAGTGTACAGGCCCAGGGTCACCTACCATGGGTTACATGAGCTGGAGATAGTAGAGCGCTATAGAGTGGACAGAGAGCTCCTGCAGCAAATAGTTGAGCTGTGCAGGCCACACCTCACACACAGAACCAACAGAGGGGAACCCATCCCAGTGGAAACCAAGGTATGTGTTGGCATAAGAATACTAGCAACAGGTACCTTCCAGAGACCAACTGGCGATATGATGGGGATATCACAGGCATCAGCCTCCAGGGTACTGCACCAGTTCCTGGATGCCATGTCAGCACATGTCGGTGATCATGTATATTTCCCCAATGCCCGTGAGGTATTGGCCAGCAATATGTGTCTCTTCCAGCAAATAGCGGAATACCCTGAGGTAGTGGGTGCAATAGACTGCACGCACATATGCATCAAAGCACCGGCCGGTGAGCGGGGTAGGGCCTACATTAACCGCAAGGGCTTCCCCTCCATCAACTGCCAGGTCGTGTGTGATGCCCAGGGCATAATAATGAATGTGTGTGCTGGCTGCCCTGGGAGTTACCACGATTCCCACATCTGGCATTTGACGCAGCTGTACCAGACATTTTCCAATGGGGACATCCCACACGGACACCTAGTGGGGGATGCAGGTTATGCACTGGAGCCATGGCTGATGACACCCATCAGAAACGCACACACACCTGAACAGGAACGCCATAATGAGGCACACGCACAGACACGTAATGTAATAGAGCATGTGTTTGGGCTGCTCAAGTCACGGTTCCGGTGTCTGGACACATCTGGTGGAGCCTTGCAGTACACACCAACTACATGTACCCAAATTGTCATGGTATGTGCTATGCTACAAAATATGATCTTGCGAAAACAGCTGCAGCAGGACCAGCATAGGGCCGGGCCAAACAGCCCCCCACCATTGCCAAGGCCATCACAGACAGAGCGTGACTCGGAGGAGGAACAACCTGAGCCTGCTCCAGTAGGCAGAAGGAGGCATGCCCAGTATGCCCTGGCCTTGGCAAAGAGGCAACGCATAGCACATACACTGGCTCAGTAGGAACCCTGGGAATGATACCCCCTCTGACTCATTCAAATAATAACATGGATGCCTAAAATGACATGACCTGCTCACAAACATGTACAGGGAAGTGTAATATGCGCATCCGACAGAGGCAGCCCTGCAGCACCACCTGAGGCATGAACGCCATGTGTTAAGTAATGTAACACCATGTACTATATGCACACCTGAGCACCCTGACTAACATCCACCCTCACCAAGCATGAAGCCACAAAATGACGATGAGATGATCAAGTGCAATAACTGGCTGAAGTAATGCAGTTAGTCAAAGGGGAGCCAATGTGTTTCAGGCTGGGAAGACATGCGGAGCATGACATGATGCACCACCTGCTAGGGGTGGCGTGCACCTATCATGCCATGCCCCATGGATACTGGCAAAGGCTGTCAGTACCCACAGCATGCCCTGAATAGGTAAGTCTCAAAACACAAACCCACCTTCATAGGTTCCACAAGGGATAGGAACCTAGATGTAATGCTACCCAATGCCAAAAGTCTAAACAGCAAGATGTGTGCAGTGTAAATGCACACAGTATGGAGAATGTAGATACCAGTCCTGTAATAGAGAACTGGGTCAAGGCTCACATCAGCACCCTAACACTACCAGGTCACACCTCATACTGTGCTGTACAGCCGCAAAACATGGAACAAGCTACAAAAGGAGGGTGACTAGCAATAAATGTCAAGGATAACCACACCCCCATGTTGGTACCACAACAAGAAGAGGCATGGATTAGCCATGGTCAAATACCAATGGCTAAAACCGCCTCCCAGTATATAGCCTGCTGCAGACTACTGTCCTAATACCAGGAACTGCACCTGGCCTATGTTGGAATACATGAATATATCAAGCCCCCCAAACCACATTATATTGCTTGACTGAAAATACCCAGACATACACCCGGAGCATTATACTAGCACCAACACAGTAGGAGAAAAGTTCCCAGAATCCATAAACCAAAATGCCCAGGAACAATGTACCACTCCCACAAGAGGGGTAAGCATACTGGATATGATAATCAGCAACATGTGTACTGGATGGCAAGATGAGAAGTGTACCCCTCACCGGTAAGACCAGACCATAGAGTAATCACACTGGATATACACATCCTGACCCCAGTCCCTGGCCAGAATACCACAGTGAAAAACATGTGTAAAGCATAGGTTGCAGCCCTCCAAACTAATGTTGAATCCACGAAAGGCCCTGTGCAAGTGCAGAATATGGGACACACCACAGAACATGTTATACAGGCATTCCATGAACACAGCCAGGAATGCTTGGAGTATGCAGTCACAAATAACAACAACACACAATGCCATACACGCAGGCATCTGGCATGCTGGACTCCAGCCATTACCAAACCATGCAAGAGAATGAGGAAGCTACCACATGATAGAGCAAACATAAAAAGGGAGGTAATCACTGACCAGTAGTATGGCAATAACATATGTCCACACATACAATCCACTAAGTCCAGCCACAACAAGTAGAATCTGTGAATCCAGAGGCAATGTGACACCAGTCCCAAGTACACAAACAACCACAACACCCCCCAATAAATACAAATATATGTGATAGATGCAACCATGTATCCAAACCAGAGGTTGAGCTCCACCAACTCAGTACTGTCAAAACTAGTCAAAAGGAGAAGGTAACCACATACACCACAAACCCAGTCCCACATAGACCTACCACAACTGTAAACCAAACACATAAACACAGACAAATATTCCCGGAGGCCTTAATTACAAACACACCACACCAACAGAAGCCTCCAAAGCAGATCACAAGCAACCACAACCTTCAAACATAGCACATGCAACGAATAGTATGCAAAGCTGGTGTGCCAAACAGTCACAGGCCAGAAGGAGAAACAACATGCCTGATGCAGTTGTAATAGGTGTCTGTATAGGCAGACACACTGCTGTCCCACTCACCAGACTGAACAAGGGAAAGGGTAGAGTAAGCTGCCTGTAGGCTGCCACAAAATGCCACACAACACAAGTACGCAGGTCACCCCAAAGCAAGCAGAAATATGATGCACTCAATGTCCATGCTGGTGTGAATTACCTGAGATGTACCTCCCTGGTCAACATGAAAAGAGACATGGATGGTCCCTCTGAGTATGTACCCCAGGCCTGTATGACACTGGCTGTGTGCAGCATCCAACCCTCACCAAGAATGATGCCACAGTACAAACACAGAATGCTCATGTTTAACAGCTGGCACAGTTACAGATGTCAGTCCAAGAGGGTCTAATGTCTGTCTGCTTGAGATGTCAAGCATGCCAAGCCATGCTGCTGTTCCAGGGATGGCTTGCACCTGTTACCCCTGTGTGTCTGGATACTGGATAAGGCCTTTGCCGCCTCCATAGAGCCGTATGTAGGCAAGGCCAAAAAGACTACCCACCACCCTAGAAAACATAAGTGGTAGGAAACATAAGGGTAATGCTGACCAATGCCAGATGTGTAAACTGCAATATGCATGCCCCTGAGGCACTTCCCATTATGGAGAACATTGATGTAAAACATCAAAGGAAGGGGGAGTATCCATATGCAGCACAGACACCCATATGGCCGGGTAACTGACAATGCACAAAGCAGCGGAGACCACCCATGTGCACCTAAGTGTAGTCCAAACTGCTGTACAGTCTGTAGCATGCGACAGACCACACTCTCACACACAAGAACTCCACCCAGACATCCTGAAGACACTGGACAGTATGAATGTCCCACCAAATACCAGACAAGGTACACACAAATTACCACATAGGTGGCAAACCATTATGTATGCAAGGAGTAATCAGGGACCTAGGGACACAGGTCGACAGTAATCTGTCATGTGACACTCACAATGCCAATGTGGCTAGGAAGATTGTCGATATTGGACACTGTATCATGAAAGGATTCACATCTATATCAACAGAGGTCACTGTGCCGCTGTACTGTTCCCTTATGAGTCCCATAATCTAGTACAATGACTCATATGGGATGTACCATACGTGACACCTGCAGCAGTTTGGAAGACCTCATAGTTACCCCACCAACAGGATAAAGGGTGTGAAATATATGTCATATGCTGCCTGGCTGTAGACACCCCAGCTGAATGCAGTCACAGACTGCCTACACAGAGGCATTGCATGTCTGTTGTACAAGGCCATGTCCAACACAGGAGTAATGGACATGCTCCACCACAGGAAATCAAAGCCATTGGAGCTGTGAGAGTGACAGATGTCAGCCTCAACACATAATGAAATAAGATGTGCTGGAGGGACAGATATATAACCCAGAGGCTCCCCACACCCAGAAACAGGATCCCAATCCATGTTAGGCAGAGCCCCTCACTGACACCCCTCAACAGGAATATTGCCAAGTGGATGGATGATCGTACATGTATACTGGGGGTCCTCACTGTGTCACGACCAGACAAAGGCACAGTGAAGAAATTCATAAATGGTCATAATAGAACATAGCAAGGGGTGGCGAAAGACACACACTCTGGCTAGGCTTACTAATGACCTAGGGTGTATAGCCTAGTATGAACCCCTGAACCTATGAAGATACAAAACGTACAGGACACTAAGGATAATCACAAGGCTTACCCAACTGATGGTAGGAACCATGTTGGGCATCCACAGATATGCTCTGAATCACACAGATATTACAAACAACATACCAAACACACACACATTTTGCTAACATACAACCTGTCAGGTGCAGTGCAACCCCCCCCCCCCCCCGAGTGCAAAATACCTATCCCAGCAGACTGATGGTCCCCTGACATTGCAGATGCTGAGGTAACAGCCATCATCTGCAAAGCAGAACACACAGCAGCAAAGGTATGTGATGGTGTCCTGGGCTGAGGCCAACATGGACTCCAAGAATAATGGAATGCCAAATCACACTACTGCCCAATGTCAGCCTTACCACAGGATATGTACCCAAAGAGCAGTGTACAACAACAGTGGTCCATCACAACAAAGGTGTTTCCTGAATGGATACTGCAAACTACCACCCCAGGATCCTGACAAGCTTGTTCTGCACAGCTATGGAAAGGATCAGTATGTACCGCAGACAGAAGGCTATTGTGGACCTACTGATACTGGACCCTACACAGTGTGGCTGTCGTAACTGCAGATCCTGCCCCTAAACATGTTTGACCCATTTGAAGCAGTCATTAAGGTCATTGATGAGGGCAATGTGGTCCACACAGCGTAGCTGGACAGTGCACATGCTTCTAGACAATACCGTACGAGTTCAGTATGGATATGTTCACCAGCTTAAATATATACCCCTATGTCAGTAGAGGGGTTGCAAACCAGACCAAGGACAGAACTGACATGGTCAGACATGCTGCATCCATGTCAGACTACAAAGCAGATATGAGTGGCATCCCACAAGGCCTGGTCTTGCACCCCCCCGTTCTGTATATATGTCCCATAGGTATAGGCCAACATGGAAGGACTGTGACTGAACATGTATGCAGAGGAGTACAAACAGCCCACCATATCTGACCCCTAGCTGACACAAGCAACCCACAAAAGGGCCACCTACAAACAGACAACTGGAGCCATAGCCATGTCAGCAAGCTAATTGCAGAACTGTGTATAGACAACCACCGTGGATATACAGTAAGTGCCCACAAATTACCACACAGGTGTTAACCCATGACGTACCTAACATATAATGTGAGACCTGGGTACAAAAGGTGATAGATATCCTGCACTGGACAAACATGTGGCTGTAGTGTTCGCAGAAACATATACTATATACCCACCCAAACATGAAGGTTGGCAGATGTAGATAAGGGGAACTCACTGTGGCTCTGCAGTCATCCTCCATCAGCGTCACAATTGACTACAATAGCCCCTGTGGGATATACCGCAGCAGACACCTCCATCAACTGTAAAGTCCACAGCAGTACCCTACCAGGAGTAGCAAAGAGCATGAACAGATGCCATGTGTTGCCTGAGTAAACAAACTGCAGCCCCACACACCGCCATACTGCCCAGCTACAGGCAAGCTGTGCCTGATGTATGAAGCCATGTCCAACCTGGAATCAATGAACATGCTGCACCTTGTACAATCTGAATGGCAGTGAGCTATGCACATGAGAGACCTGAACCCCAGCACTGACATACATAGGACAAGCTGTACAGAATGATCCATAACACAGAAGGCACCCCCACTCTTCAGTAAACTCCTGGTAAAGGTCAGCCAGAGAGTCACATATTGACACCCCTCAAGAGCAATCCTGATGAGTGGATGGGAGATGGTAGGCTAACCCTGGGTATCACTGTTATGTCAGAGGTAGACGGAGGCACAGTATACTAACCATGACATATGTCATGGCAAACTCCAGTTACAATGTGTGTCGAAGGACAAACACACCCTGTGACTAGCATCAGAAATGGCCTAGGGAACATCGCTAGTGTTTGCCAATGTCCACTCATGTTGTGGAATACACTAGCAATGTTGGACGTGCCTGGTGTAGGTAGTCCATATCTGAACATAATGCAACATGGTCATATGTGCACAACTGGCCCCTACACAGTCTGTTGTGCTCACTATGAAGATGTCAAGCAGTCATAGGACTAAAGCCCAGGATACTGTCCACCACAGTGAAAGTACTGAACCATTACACTATACGGTACTACAGTGTTAGGTCATTATGAAAGTATGTTGAGAACTGTCTGCAAAGTATCCCATGCAATCCCTGCAGGCACAGTATAATCCCTGTTGTGGCAGACACGAAGCAGTTGGCCAGTTAGTACACAACATGACACCCAACACACAACCATAAACGTGAGATATTGTTGAAGTTCACACACACCCAAATATGTGGTGGACTTCAGAGTGCAACATATGGAAAGCTCACACTGGGCATGCTCGCACACTTTGATAAATGAGGCATATGTCAGACAACATGCCATGGAAAGGCTGAACTGGGCATGCTCACACACTTAGGCCATATCTCCGTTTAGCAGTTGGCCCCACATGTCTGGTATTTGTACGTGTCAGTCCAGGAACCAACCACAACACAGCAATCTGCCCAGTGCACACAGTAAATGACTACAGAGACATAAGTGATATAGTGGATCGCCGTCATATGCAAACATCTTCCACAGATACACACGTTGGTCATAGGAACAGGGAATGCTATTGCAATAAAGACCTGCAAACAGTAGAACAGCACAACACATATTGTGCATCCGACAATTGAACATATGGGTGTAGAGGTCAATACTAGGCTTGTTGCCCTAGGAAATGACAGCTCAGCCAGAGTGTGCTTGGCATCTGCATCCCCAGGACAGTAGGCTACTGTGCCACTGTAAAGTAGGTCTCAGAAGGCAACATGTGAGGCTAGTGAGCTGTGCCTCTGTCAAGCAGGGGCACCGTGGAGGTCCCAGGGATTGAATGCGCTAAGCCACAGCCATGTTGTCGGTGTGTGCTGGGAGAGGGTTGCTGAGGATCTCTGACAGTAGGTGTCCGTCAATAACAGACTGAGGGGAGCCCTATCTGCATTCTCTGGATGATTCCACTGTCAACACTGTGTTGTAATGATTATGTGTGAATGAAGTGCCATGCCGGAACTGTTCACAGATGTCCTCCCTCTGTGGGCTACAGCTCTGCAATGTATTAGCTCACTCTGTCTGTTGTACGGTGCATATATGGCTGGTGTACAGCTGACAGGTGTCTTGTTGTGGAGCAGTCATGGGTATATGTGGGATAGCATGATCAATGCAAACCGTACACATGCTCATAGAATGCAATTGTCAAGGATTATGCTGAGTGGCCAGTATAGTCCCCCAGCATGGGTCCTCTGAAGTCGTCCACCCCAGTCTTCACAAGTGTAGAGTCTGCTTGTGCTAAATACAGTTTGTGTGCAGTAACAACCATGCCTGGGGGTGGAGATGGGATATGGATGTCCAGGGAAAGGTGGGTATGGTCAGATATCAACAATGGTGGTCTACCTCTGGTGTGGAACAGTGAGTACCCACGTTGCAGATGGACAGGTGCAATATGTATTCCCCCATGTGGCTGTGGTGTGTGGTTCTGCCATAGCACATGGACCCACAAATTGTAGTGGCTGTAGGGTAAAGTGGTAGAGGCCTGAGTAGTTCTCGCACACAATATGCCTGTACCTGATGTTAACAATTGGAATGGTGTATGTGAACATCTGCATATCCCGGCACTGTTCCCAGGGAAGCTAAGTGTGTGTCCTGGATGTGGGTGTGGTGCTCTGGACTGGTTGTGTTGTGTGTTACAGGTCCTGTGGTCACAAAGCATGGTATAGAACATAACCTGCCAGTGCGATGTGCATATCTGACCCTGACGTAGGTGGCTGCAAATGCATATATATGCTATCCCCCACCTGACAGGTAGTACTACATTTACATACCTCTGTAGAAATAAAGATGTCAGCACCCTATAAATACTGCAGGTGCAGAACAGATGCCCAGTAATTCGCATAGTGCGCTCTGCTAATGCGTCTCCCTCAAGTGTTATAATATAGTTAGGTAGGGGTTTGAATCCTGCAAATGCTCAGTGTGTGTGTGTGGGTGGGTGAGTGTGGTTTGTGTGTGTGAAAGGCTGTGAGAGGGCAATGTCCCTTTTGGCAACTGGGAAAACACACTACAGGATGCACATTCCCTTTCTAAACACTGATGATGTCAGCACCCTATAAGTACAGCAGGAGAAGGAAAACCTCCCAGTAATGTGAATAGCGTGCTCTGCTAATGCATCCATCTCGAGTGTCATAACATAGGTAGGTAGGGGTTTGAATCCTGTACATGCTCAGTGTGTGTGGAGGGGGTTAGTGTGTGTTCAAGATTGTATGAAAGAAGTATCTCTTTTGCCAACTAGGAGAACACACAACAGGATGCACATTCCCCTTTCTAAACACTGATGATGTCAGCACCCTATAAGTACAGCAGGAGAAGGGAAGCCTCCCAGTAATGCGAATAGCGTGCTCTGCTAATGCGTCCGACTCGAGTGTCATAACATAGTTAGGTAGTGGTTTGAATCCTGCAAATGGCAAGTGTGTGTGTTTGGATGAGGGGGGTTAGTGTGTGTGCAATTTTGCGTGAGGGAAATGTCCCTTTTGGCAACTGGGAGAACACACTACAGGATGCACATTCCCCTTTCTAAACACAGATGATGTCAGCACCCTATAAGTACAGCAGGAGAAGGGAAGCCTACCAGTAATGCTAATAACGCACTCTGCTAATACATCTGTCTCGAGTGTCAGAACATAGTTAGGTAGCGGTTTGAATCCTGCAAATGCTCAGTGTGTGTCGAGGGGGCTAGTGTGGTGCAAGTCTGTATGAAGGAAATATCCCTTTTGGCAACTAGGAGAACACACGACAGGATGCACATTCCCCTTTCTAAACACTGATGATGTCAGCACCCTATAAGTACAGCAGGAGAAGGGAAACCTCCCAGTAATTCGAATAGCGCACTCTGCTAATGCGTCTCTCCCGAGTGTCATAATATAGTTAGGTAGGAGTTTGAAACCTGTAAATGGCGTTTGGATGTGGGGACTCTGTGTGTGTGCAATTCTGTATGAAAAACATGTGCTTTTTTGAAATCAGGAGATCACACTACATGATGCACATTACCCTTTCCAAACAGTGATGATGACAGCACCCTATACATACAGCTGGAGAAAAAACATCTGCCAGTACTCAGAATAGCGCAACCTGCTACAGCGTCACTCTCAAGTGCCATAACATATTTAGGTAGGGGTTTGAAACCTGCAAGTGTGTGTGTGTTTGGATGTGGGGAGTTTGTGTGTGTGCATTTCCGTATAAAAAACATGTTAGTTTTGGCAATCAGGAGATCACATTACCTGATGCACATTACCCTTTCAAAATACTGATGATGTCAGCACCCTATAAGTACAGCCAGAGAAGAGAAGCTATCTAGTAATCCGAATAGTGTGCTTTGCTAATGCGTCTCTCTCACGTGTCGTGACTTAGTTAGGTAGGGGTATGAATCCTGCAAATGGCAAGTGTGCGTGTGTGTGGGGGTAGTAGGGTGTGTGTAAATGCAAGTGTGAGAGAACATATCCTTTTGGCAAATACTACAATACACCAGATGCTGCATATTCCCCCAGTAAACACAGGGGATGTCACCACACTATCAGCACAGCCAAACAGGGCTAGTTGGCCAGTAATGCCAATAGTGCGCTCTGCTACTGTGTCTATTACCATTGTCAGAGTACAGATAGGTATGTTTTGGCAACCCACAACTGCCACGTGTGGTTGTGTCACACATTATGACCTTGTGTGGGTCTTTGTACATAACAATGCATAACCATTGCCTAAACCAGCAATGGCATTGCACACATGATGTATGTGTGTGACACATACACATAAATACCTGTGACCTGCAGTAGTTACCATGTCTGACACATGCCTCGAGTGGATAAATGGTATTTGCAATGTATACCAATATGACTGTGTCTTACTGTGCAGGGGCCGCACGCGGTATGTGTCTATACAGTGTGGGTTTATATGGTAAAATACCTACAGCAGGGGATACACATCTGGTCTGGGCCATATAGTCTACATGTAGTCGAAGTACAGGTGCTGCATGTTCCCACCTGTTGTGGTAGTGGTAACATGTCATTCCACTGCAATTCAGTGACCACATGCTGTGAACCCTTCAACTAGTGTGTTGTAGCTACAGTAATGCTCACGCACAATGTTTGGCTGGATGCAGTCCAGCCATATAAAGACAGTTCTTGAGACTGTCATATTGCCAGTGTTGTTATGGAGGATAGGTGGTCTTCCTGTGTATGGGAGGGTTGTGTGTGCCAGGCTATGAACCAGAAGGCAGTCCGACACACTGTTAGCTGCACATGATTAGACCCTGATGCTTTGTGCTGTGCCAACAACCTGGAGGTGTGTGTATCTGTGGTGCCTTGGGATACCACCCCCCTGTCCATGTGTGTTACATGTGTAGGGGACGACAGGCATGGTATGGGGCATAACCTGTCAGTGATGGGTAACACCTGTGAGCCATGAATCAGGACTCTGGTACTGCACAGACATTGCAGTTCACTGTGCTGAGGACAGTGTCCAGTGCATGCATCTTGCGGTGTACACTGCTGTTGTTGTGTAGCAGCACTGTTAGTGTCCTAACCTGTGTGATACCCGCGGAGGTGGCTATGTAAACCGTGTCCTGCAGCATAAGGCAGTATGTGTGTATCAAGGAGCTTTGCCAATATACATCGGGCCATGGGTGTCACGTGCAAGATGACCCTTGCACATCATTGTGGCTTCCCTAGCATGTAAGGACACATTGACACCCAGCGGATACCCTATGGATGACATTGGAGACTGAGCAGAATGTAAACATACAACACCCTTCCCACATATAGTGGTGGCATACCTGGTGAGGGTATGTTGGCAACCAAGATCAGGCTCATACTGGCCTGTGCCACATGCTGAGAGATCCATTCTATGTTCCCTATCATGTAGTCCAGGGAGGTATGTCTCAGGTCAGCCATAGTGGCATGGTCAATGAGTGAGCCATATGTGTCCATGCCTCTGATTGACCTGTATGCATGTGTTCTGTGGTGGACCATAGTGCCCCTGAGGCATATCACTGTGACCTTCACCAGATACAGCCTGTTGAGCGGGACCCCAGTGCAGCACCCAAGACAGGTACCTGACACGTCTGTAGCAGGTGTGTTGTGTAGCCCTACAGGCTGTGAGTGTGTGGCACACGGGATGTGTGTGCCATGTGTGGCATGTGCTCTGTTCTGACGGAACATATGCCTGTGTGCCAGCTGCGGAGGTGTGTGATGCTCAGGCAGGATGCTATTCTGAGTCCCCACGTATGCCACAGTGTGTTCAGCATGCTGTCAGTGCGTGTCAGTGTCTGACTTGTATTGTAGTCACTGTAATATTTTTTTTTTATTTATTTATTTATCTTACATTTGTTGACCGGGATAGTCCGACTGGATGCATGTCCATTTTCAGCGGAGGCCCGGGGAGAAAAGCTCCAAGGGTAAGCAGATACAGCATTACATAATACCAGCATTACATATTACAATCAGATTATTTACAGAGATTACATAAGTAAGCAAGTTAAACATGTTCCACAGGTTAAAGTTAGTCCTGAGCACAAGTCAGGATTAAATTAAATTACACGGTAAACTGGTTAACAGATTTTACACATTCGAGTTAGCCAGGCTTGATACATTGACATAGCCAGTTAAGTGACAAATGTTGTTTGAGTCTAGTGTTAAATTGACCTAAGGTGGAAAGTAAGGTAATATCAGCTGGAAGTGAGTTCCAGGATCTACTTACAGAGTTTGCAAAGAGAGAATCACCGGCTGTGTTATTAATTTTGCTAGTCTGAATTAGTAGTTTGTTAGAGGATCGAACTTTACTGTACATGTCCACCATTGCATATCAC
The DNA here is from genome assembly GCF_019279795.1 of Protopterus annectens. Classification (NCBI taxonomy): domain Eukaryota; kingdom Metazoa; phylum Chordata; order Ceratodontiformes; family Protopteridae; genus Protopterus; species Protopterus annectens. Next base: position 1,535,922,330 of record NC_056745.1, on the reverse strand, counting down.
TACTTACGTTAGCTTCCCCCCTGTGCTACCCATTTATGCGGCTATCTGTTGACATCCTTACCACCGGCATGCAGTTATGTGCAGCTGTTACACTTTGGTATGTACTATGGGTGCAGATAACAATTCAGGACATTCATACGGTTACTGCATCAGGCATGCTGGGATATACACACAGTCATAGCAGCACACTGTACTGTTACCAACATGATACTACTAATACACTTCTATGTAGTCACCCTGTGCATCAGCAACTTGTTTACCTGTTCTGGCAATGATGTTGGAGATTGCAGGAGGTGGCACAGTGTCATCATATGCACAGGGTGTGAATTAGGTATGCCTGCATCAGCCACTGATACCACCAATTGACATGTGTGTGTATGTGTGTTGGTGAGGGGCAGCAGTACAGGGTGGGGCAGTGTTGGTGCAGTGTGTGCATGTATGTGGTCACCCTAGGTGTTAACATTGCAGGAGGTGGCACAGTGTCATCATATGCACAGGGTGTGAATTAGGTATGCCTGCATCAGCCACTGATACCACCAATTGACATGTGTGTGTATGTGTGTTGGTGAGGGGCAGCAGTACAGGGTGGGGCAGTGTTGGTGCAGTGTGTGCATGTATGTGGTCACCCTAGGTGTTAACATTTCGCATGTGTGTATGCACGCACACAGTTCCACCTCATGGCTGCCATATACAGGGGTTTGTGGACAGCCACAGACTGCACCTGGCAGGTCATACAGATCAGTGTCTGTGGGCACGGACACGGTACCTGTGCCTGGCAGTGGTGCTACGGACCATATCCAGTACTAAGCCAGACTGGGTACTGTCATCAGAAGCGGGAGTGTGTTGACTGGACACAGGTCCCTGTTGGGACTGTCCAGAGCCACGTGCACGTGGTCTCCTGGGGCGTTCCGATGCTGCTGGCACTATGGGGGTGTGTGCGGGCCTGTTGTCATCCACGCCGACTGCCAGCTGCTGCTGCTGTTGCTGGCATACAGCCACGTCGATGCCGCAAATGCCCACCATTGCCCTGGCTCATGGACATTTGGTTGTGGAACTGCTGTAATATGTCCCCACAACGTCTGTCTATGACATTGGTGAAATTACGGATAGCATCCGCGATGTCACGTATACTGTCAGTCATGGCTGTGCGACATGCTCTCAGCTCCCTCAGACCCTGTCTGGTGTACCTTTCCATACGCGACTGTGCTTGCATGACAGCCCGAAACATAGCTGAGGTTGACAGACCTCTTTGGGCACGTCTGCCAGAGGCAGTACGCCCACGGATGCTCCCACGAGAACCCATGGGCAACTGTCTGTGTGGTACCATTGCAGGACCCTGCCCATGGCTGCTGTGTGGGGATGCATGTGCCACAGGTACCACATTACCCTGGTCAATGCCCACTGTATCCTGTTCATCACCTAGGGACAATGGTGACAAAGGATGTACTGGCAGGATGACTGTGCGCAATGATGGGGTTGACAGCTGTGTACTGTCAATTGGCTGACCAATGGCGGACCCTGACACACCTTCCTGTACCATTACACAAATATCATCATTACCAGTACCTGTGGCACCAGATTCAGGTTCCCTGCTGCAGGACACCAGAGCAGCATCAGAACCTGTGGGAGGAAGACAGGAAACAGTTTACAGTCTCCACACATTGTTACCAGTGATGCACTTATGCACACATGCACACGTGGACACATGCACACATGCACACATGGACACAGGCACACATGCACACATGGACACAGGCACACATGCACACATGCACACGTGGACACATGCACACAGGCACACATGCACACATGCACACAGGCACACATGCCACATGCACACATGCAGACATGAACACGTGGACACATGCACACGTGGACACATGCACACATGCACACGTGGACACATGCACACATGGACACATGCACACATGCACACATGGTCACATGCACACATGGGCACATGCACACATGCACACATGCACACATGCACACGTGGTCACATATACACATGCACACATGCACACATGCACACATGCACACGTGGACACAGCCACACATGCACACATGCACACATGCACACATGCACACGTGGACACAGGCACACATGCACACGTGCACACGTGGACACAGGCACACCTGCACACATGCACACATGTACACAGGCACACCTGCACACATGCACACCCCGCAGTATACACACAGAGCACTACTGAGTTACACTAGTGTTACTAGCACTATCAGGACTATTATAGGTATTGTTAAACACACTCACCAGCATGGATGGCCTGCCTTGCTGTAACCCCGGAGGGACCTGCAGAAATGATGAGATTAATGTCAGTGGGCACAACTGTGCCATTGATATTGCATATGATACAGTGCAGTAGTACACCAGTTGCCTTTCACACGTCAGCTGCTGATATTGCCAGTATCACACATGCACAATTACATACTATGATGACAGATACATACCACGGACACACCTTACACATGCATAAACTAACAGTGTACAGAACAGTCAAGTGCACATATGGCATATTACCTGCACGCTCCATGTCATGCTGCTGTGTGGATCCAGCCTCCATCATGATGCAGGTGTACTGCTGTTGCTGTTCCGGGGCTGGAGCCACAACACTTAGGAGTAGCCCCTCCAGTCTGGTGAGGGGGGGATGTGTGGCCACCCCACCTCCTGTGGCAACCTGTTGCCTGTGGATATCTGATGCACGCTGATGGACACTTCTGATTAAATCACTGCAGTGATGTCGTACCTGCTCATATGTCCTATTATGCATGCCAATATCATTTATCCTATGGACAAGGTCTTGCCACAGCGCAGCCCTCTCCTGCTGTATTCTGACTGGTGCGGGAAAACAGGATGTCATACTCCTGCACCAGGCTCTGGTGTATCTCATCTTCTGCTGCAGAGTAGGCGGGATTACGCTGTTGCGCCATCTCCCTGAAAGAGAACACAAACAGGATATCAGCAGACTATGTCAGCAATATATGGCACACATACTATACATGATACTCATGTGTAGTGATATACTACTACTCCCATATGTTGCATGTGTGTGTGTCGTGGTGGATACACAAGTACATGGCCAGATATCAGTGCTCAGCCAACACCTGTGCAACAATACCTGCCACATTCCACACAACATAGTAGCATGCCCCATCGGTCAGCACACACTGACAGGTCCAATGCACAACCTCACTCTGGGGTTTCATCCCAAGGTACTGTATGTGGGACGCCATCCACTAGTGTGATGTGGACAGAAGTTACTCGGCCTGAATATACATATCCCACCACCACCACCAGCACAGTAGACTACCTTGATATGTATGTGATTAGACAGTTATTCACTTGTTAGGACTGAGATGGTATCCATGCAGCACACTGGGCCAGTGGAAGCCACAACCCACACTGCTGACCCCTTTGCAAATGCTTACCACGGACATGCCACAGATTGCATGGAACTTGCACACACATTTCTAACCCAGACCCTATGCACAAAGGTTAGGCATCCTGTCCGGTGGACCCCAGACAGAGGCAGATTGTATAACAATAGCAGGGGCTACTGCAGGACAGAGCAGATTCACATTAAGGGAAGGCATCTGTGGTCAGCACTGGTACTACGCTACGGTCCCTCATAACAATGGCCACGGCCTACTCTGGGAGGGAAATGGCCACAAACACTATGGATAACCACAAGGCCTTCTTCAGTTATGTTACACATATAGACCAAATGCCTCAGATATGCTCTGTGTTAATACACACCTACTTAACATTCACCAAACACATAGATATTGGCAACATTCTTGCAGACAGGTTCGGTGCACGTATCCCCCCTCCGTCTCCCCCACCAGTTGAAATAGTTATCACAGCTGTATGTAACCTCCCTATCATCTCACATGTCCAGGTGAGGGCCGCCCTCAGCAAAGCAGAACACACAGCGTTGCCCTTTCAGATTGTAAGGGCGGTGACCATGCTGGTATGCTGTGGAGACTGTTCTGTGAGTGTAAAGGTTAGTATCTCTCTCATGATTCAGGCTGTGTTGTAGATTCACATTTCTCCATTCCTCTCTCCTGTTCCCTGTAGTAAGTGTGTATGCACAATGACACCTACAACTATATATAGATGTATATTTATATATATATATATATATATGTACATATACATACATTTATATATGTACATTAACTAACATTATTACCTACAAGCTACCAACTAGCATGGCTGTTTCTGTTCACACACTACTATTATGGGAATCCAGTAGTTTTGACAGTAATTCTACATGACATGCTTTGGGTACTACACATCCTATATTCCCTTTACATTCATCCCTACTATTACATGTTATATTTATTTTAGCACAATGTTCTTGTATAAGAGTCATGGCTTAGTGGTAGGTCATACAGACTACTGTTTCCAAGGTCCTGGGTTCGGGACTGACAGTAGGATTTTATTTTGCTTTTGAACTGAGTACAGGACCTGTCAATCAAAGTGACTAAGGCACTTTTAAGCAGTTGTAACCGGGTTAGCTGGTTTGCGTGGAGCTCACACATGCGCACTGGCGTTTAGCTCCGCGCACACCACAAGACACCGCTTACAACCGCTTAACAGTGCTTACTCTGGCTTACACCAGCTATTTTCTTTGAAAGAAATGAAAATGGGGAGACAGGAAAGTGGTGAAAAAGGGGTCACAAAGAGGGTAAGACAGTAGGGAAACAAGCTTGGGATTTGTAGAAGGGATGTAGGTAAGGCCCATAGCTGCCCATTTCTTCATCAGCAACAGCTGTGCATATGTATGTAATTTGGTGTGACATTTGAAACCTTCCACCCCTGAGAGAGGTGTCAGGACAACAATAATACTTGTTGTAAAGCCAATTGTAATTGATAGTTTCCATGTCCAGCAGACATGTGTGCGGAATGGGCAGCTATGTATGGGGCGTAATTTTTTTGTGGGTACAGAGTGCCCTTTTTTTTTTTTCAGGTGAGAGTGGTATGTCAGGTGAAGGAAGTCGGTACAGCTGGGGAGGTAGGTTGGGTAGGTAAACAGACAAGACAAACAAGACGCATACAGGGGCGGTGTATGACACGTGTGGGGGGGTTACACATTTGACGGGGACGGAGGTTTGGATATCCAGAGCCCATGAGCCCACAGATGGCAACAGTGGAACTGATATCCCCACCCATAGGCAGTTGCCACTGTTCCTTTACTGCCCAGGACGGGGCTGTGCTGGGGGCTGTGTAGGCCAGGCAACAGGCATGCCCGTAAGTTGTGCCACCCATGCCTCAAGCTGGCGTAGGGGCTCGAGAATAGAGTCCATCTCCCACGCACCACAGTCCGGATGCTACGGAGGGTGAGTGGTGGTTCTCCTCTGGCCACACTTGCAGAGGGGGGGGTGAGCCCCATCCCCTGCAGCGCTTCCACCTGCAGGTGGCACAGGGCCACTGGAGGAGGGTCCAGACTGGGCACTAGTGCCAGGTGCACTCGCCAGCTGAGGTGGGAGAGGTGGGTCCACTGGAACCCGCCTTCCCTGTCGTCCTATGTTTTGCATTATGTCATGACAGTTTGGGTTAGTGACATATAATACCATTCACAATTAGTTGTAACAGCATGCATTAGTATTCCCATTAACCAAACACCCAGATATTCACACCATTGAACAGCGAGCATAACACATGCATAATTTGAACAGCAATACACAGTCCAACAACATCAGGTTTGGATGTATGAACAGGGTAGATGCATCAACGGACATGCAAATATATATGACCCAACAGGACAAATGTCCAGGGGTGTTAATTGTGATTGCACATACCATTTACACGTGGAATGGGTTATATGTGGTTATAGGGTTGGGTGAAGAAAATAATATTAACACCTTCGAATACCAATACATATGCTGTACATTTCTAATAGCTGCACATATATACACACACTACTGTTCTAAGTACAGTTTCCTATATGATAACTATTTCAACTTGGTGATAGGGCTGTTACTGCAACATCAATATACATTTTATTGTTCTTCATACACATTCATATCTAGCTTTGTTCAGCTACATCATCCTGCTACATTTGCTTTATATAGCTGTAGACAAGTGTGGATGTTTGGTATATCAGACAATCATACTATCTGCATATTGCAGACTGAGAGCAACATATCCAGATTTTGGGATACACATTCCAGATGCAGCAACACTTTGAACAGATTTTGCTGTTTGGTTTTGATTCTCACATACATTTCATTCTGTCTTGACTGCACTATACTTTATTCAGGGGTTATTACTACTGTATTGCTGGATTGGGTTATATGTGGTTATAGGGTGGGGTGAAGCAAATAATATTAACACCTTCGAATACCAATACATATGCTGTACATTTCTAATAGCTGCACATATATACACACTACTGTTCTAACTACAGTTTCCAATATGATAACTACTTCAACTTGGTGATAGGACTGTTACTGCAACATCAATATACATTTTATTGTTCTTCATACACATTCATATCTAGCTTTGTTCAGCTACATCATCCTGCTACATTTGCTTTATATAGCTGTAGACAAGTGTGGATGTTTGGTATATCAGACAATCATACTATCTGCATATTGCAGACTGAGAGCAACATATCCAGATTTTGGGATACACATTCCAGATGCAGCAACACTTTGAACAGATTTCGCTGTTTGGTTTGGATTCTCACATGCATTTCATTCTGTACTGACTGCAGTATACTTTATTCAGGGGTTATTACTACTGTATTGCTGGATTCATGACACTTTCTCACACTCTCTCACTTGGTTTCATTTTACTATTCAGGATGGTACTTACTTCTAGGCTTTATTGACATGTTTTACCTGTAGTTATTACAATCCTTTCCAGCAGTCTCACTTCTGTCATGTTTCAGTATTTCAACAGGGATATATTTCACACATGTGATTTCATCATCTTCTGCAGCTATACTTTTCAGCCTGCTGCAGGTTGTGTACTATTTTCTTACAGGTGGGGCATTTTTATTTCAGAATTTATGTCAGACATTTTCATTTTTCTGTTTGGCTTACAGGCTGCAACACACTTTTGTAATCAAGCAATACTTGCAAACACTTTCACACTGTTACTTGCACATTTTATTCCTTATTGACTACACTGCACTCTTTTGCTGACTGTCATACTTTTATATTTCTTTACAGTTACTGGTAGTGGATTACTGACCTGCCTGGTGGCGCAACCGCACCAGCCTATCGCCATAGGCTCTGCGGTTCACAGAACGGACACCTGCAGCTGTAATATAAATGAAGTAATATTGGAATACACATCTCCATAATATCAGCTAGTTTAATTTCTTACATACATAATTAAATGTAACTTACTCAGTAGTGGGGCATTGGGCATTTGCCGGGCCTCCTGGATCCAAAGGTTCAATTGGTCCTGCTTGCGTCTCTTCAGGTCCGCATGGTGGTGATGGACCTGCTCACCAGTCCTTGGAATCCCTGTGGCACTGGTGAGATCATGAGCCAACCGGTCCCACGCCTCAGCCCTATATACTCCCCACAGGACCTGGCCCTGCATGAGTTGGGCCTCATGATTGTGGACTAGGAGCCAGACCATGTACCTGGACTCCTCAATGCCCCACCTCTGTGCTCGAAAGCAACTACCCTCTCCTACTCCTGTCATTCTGGCTGCAAGTCAGTTCTACAATCGTTTATGCTGTGTATTCCCGCCTATGGGGCTTATATAGTCCATTTTTCCCGCACATATCTGTGATTGGCCATTTTGGAATTGTATCAACTTCAGTAAACCTGCATTGTCATGCTCCAGTTTGTATTCATTCCTATATATTAGCTATTATTGCATTGATAGATACTGCTGGCATGGCTTAGTGGTTCAGTACCTTGACTATGGTGTATAGTATCCCGGGTTCGAACCTGGCCACTACTTTTTATTTTTCATGACTGTCTAGACAAGCTGAGGGGTGTGTCTGTGTAAAGGCAGTTTTGATATGGCTTGCTCAACGTTGCCCGTCGGTTAGCTTGTTTGCACGGTGCGCAGCTCCACGCAAATGGGGTACGCTGGTTTAAGCATCATTTGGCTATCAGCATGCATATTATGCTCAGCTCAGTTAGGGGCACATAGATTTAGCATGTTAAACCACTGCTCAGCTACGGGCACTCATTTTGCACCAGTTAAACCACTGCTCACCTACGGGCAGATGCACTCACCCTGTTAAACTGCAGCTCAGCTATGGGCACATCTGGCATTTTTTATTGTTTTGTTACTTCACATTTCTTCAATATAAATGGGCTATTTCATTACATTTTACATAAAATGTGATTTTATGTGTACATATTTGTCAGGGACTTGTTTCGTGCTTATTTTGCTAAAAATAAAAATTGGTGTTGTGGGGGCTCGAACCATGAATGCCTGCTCTTCAGCCAACATCTCTACTGCTACGCTATTGCTTCTTGGCTTACTTTGCATATTTAGTTCTTATATGCTTTCCCACTGACTGCTAACTGTAGCTGCGCTATGGGCACGCCCGCGCAAACGAGCGCACTCATGGTTAAACATCTTTACAATTTAAAAAAAAATGATGTGATGTTTATTTGTACATTTTATGTTCGTAGTCTGTGGGGACATGTGTTGTGTTGTGTTTATTCACATTTTCATGGACTCTGTCGTGGGTGTTTACTTTGGGCACTTTTACTCTTCTGGGGGCGTGTCTGCTTACAGGGCTCGGCCTACGGACACGCCCCCTACTGTCTTACACGGACCGTGTTAGCCTTGGGTGTGATTCAGCATGCTCTCATGAATATGCAGAGCATGCTGACATCACTCTGTTTAACTGCAGCCTCCGTGTATGAGTTATAACTCTTACACGGAGGCTTCGTGAATCCTGCCCACTATCTTTCCATCTAACATTTGAAATTTTATTCATAAAATCATGTGTCTTGAATATATGAGGGAATTTTTATTACAAAGGGCAAGAGATATTTATGTAAAAATAATCCTATATTATGAAGAAAGTACTTATGAGCTGCAACTAACTATAGGCCATCCTACCAAATTATCCAAACCTTTGTGTATTTTAGGCAGACAATAAAATCCTGCTAAACTACATACATGTATGGAAAACCTTTTTTCACTGTCACTTTTGTTAAAATATCCTAACCTTAAACCCTTATTCAATAAAGCTCGATAACTATCAAGTCCATCATTATAACTGGTAATAGTACATTTCCATTATACTCCCATGTTATTAAGATGGTCATAACACATTTTAAAATATTGTTTATAATATAAAACTACTGTTTCATTCCCTTTGTTAGAAGGCCTTGCAACTAGTTCACTATTATTACACAATTCTTTTAAAAACTAACCACTGTTCCTTTGTCAAATTATATCTAATAGTATGCTTAGAGTTAAGAAAATCAGCATAAACTTGTTCAAGTGAAAAATGAAATGCTGCAGAAAACTGTTGTACAAATACATTCATAAATGGAGGAATAAATGAGCTCTTATAACTTATTTCTGAAGTATCCAATTGACAGTAAGTATTACATATTCCATTATTAAGCTCTTCTTCATTAGAAACACACAGGAAAAAGCTTTCATTGGAATTCAGATCATCATTTTCATCCTCTCTCCATGCTTATCTATTGGTCAAGAAAAAATGTAACAAGTGTAGTTTCCATACTAAACAGAACGCCTCACATTTCATTTCATGCAGTCGAGGTAATACTGTGGGTAAATACTTAAGACCCAGATTAAACACAGACAACAACGTTTTGGACAAGTCACAATTTGAAAGATTTAAACAAGTGAACATGAATTAACTCTATTATAAACAAAATCACTGCCATCTACCTTTTTATTATATTTAAATTGGCCCTTGTAGTTTGAAGTCTGTCCATGTCCATTCCTGGTTCTTTTACTCTCACTAAATGATTGTTCTGCATGATAGTAAGTCCTCCGAAATGTAGCTTCATGAGCAGCTGGTTGTTTCTCACGCTGCTGGCAGAAGATGATAACCATTATTATCACTATCCCCCTCAGTAGTTGCTTCCACACCATCCAAAGAAGCAAACAAAACAGTCAAAGTTCTTTTATTATCTCGGCCTGGACGTGATGACATAGAGGCCCGTGAGATTTGTTATTTCAACGGAATGCCCTATTATTATCATAGTCCCAGAGATCTTTTTTAAGTTTATATTTCTTTTTTTCTTTATCAGATCTTGTTCAAAAGAATTTAGTTTGTTATTTATATCAGAAAGCAGGGAATCATATTGGCAGGAGCTAATACATGATGTTAAACCAGAGCACAATGTTTGCACCTACTCCCGAAGTTTCCCTTGTTTCAGCACATCATGTTCTATTAGTATCTTGACCCACTCTAATGAACACTGATGTGGCGCTGCCATCCAACGGACTTTAAAGCCATTATCCTCTTCACTTTCTACATCAAAAGGTGTACTAGGACTCTTAAATGCCCATAACCCACGGGGTGTAATATTGAGTTCTAAATATCTATTCAAGCCCAAGATGATAAAATGTACACTGGTCATTCTAAACAGTAAATGCTCCAAAATTTTACACATTTCTTGTGCTTCCACGGGCAGATTAGAAGCATGACTCATACCTATTGAAGAGAATGGATTGTCCTATCTTCGATTTCTTTCTTCTCTATATTTCTCCCAGAGCTTCACATATGCATTTGTACCTCTTACAGTCCACTCATCTGTATGAAATACAAACTGTTCCATAGACTGCTGAGACAAGTCATTTGGATCATCCCGAAAAATGCGTGGAAGATTAGAAAAAGGGTCCGTGACTATAATTCACTTCACACCAGGAAAAATAAAATAAAATTATATATAACGACAAACACCAGAGACACAAAATAAGAAAGAAAGTCTTTAACACCTCTAGCACCTCAGCAAAACTGCCTTCAAGGAGTATAACATCACACATACACATAGACATACATACATATATATATATATATATATATATATATATATATATATATATCTTCTTCTTCTTTCGGCTTTTCCCGGTTAGGGGTCGCCACAGCAGATCACCTGTCCGCTCATGATTGGCAGTGGAGTTTTACAGTGTCGAGTTGCCAGCCCGGCACCCAACCTTCCACAGAAGGCACACACACACGCACACACACCTAAGGCCAATTTAGAGTGTCCAATCCACCTGCAGCATGTCTTTGGGATGTGGGAGGAAACTGGAGCACCCAGAGGAAACCCACACGACCACAGGGAGGACATGCAGACTCCACACAGAAGGCACCCCAGCCGAGAATCGAAACGGAGAACCTCTTGCTGTGAGATGACAGTGCTAACCACTGCACCACCGTGGCTGCCTAGATATATATATATATATATATATATATATATATATATATATATATATATATATATATATATATATATATATATATATATATATATATATATATATATATATATACACACACACACACACACACACGTATATATCAGCACAAATTGACCAATAAAATAATCAAACAATAAATCAATTAATGACATACTTCCAATTACATTCAGTATTCAGTCCTTTTGGCACCAAAGTTACATATTTCAAGATATAAATTGTTTCTTTAAAAAAATATACTTAAATTGAGAGAGATCACCCATAAATAATTTAACTTGTTCCAAGATACAAACTTTTATCAAAGTAGCATTACTATTATGAAATTCTTTAAAATGAACAGCCAGTGAACTCTCACAATGTATATTTCTAATATCTCTAATGTGTTCTTGCAGTCTGGTCTTAAAGGGGCGTACCCCATTCAGTGTAACAACATTTTTTTTTTATTAGGGCTAAAAGTAATACCATTAATAATAGTAGCATTTTTTATATGACAACACACTGAACAACTGCCACATGAAAAGGTTCCCTTCAACAATGGCACCTGTCTCCCTATTTGATGAATTGGGAAAACAATCATTTTATGTACTAACATGTCAGCTAAGCTACATCCCTTCTTAAAAGAAATATAAGGATGCCTAGTAATACTATGAAAAAATTCACTATCTTGAAAAAGCATAGGCCAAAAATAATGTAACAACTTGCTCACCTGTTCACTTAGAACATTATAAACTGTAACAAAGTAAACTTTAGACTGTAAACTGTAACAAGACACCCTGGTGGAATCACAAAATCATTAGGCTATATAACAGGAGCAAGAACATTGTGGCAAAAATTAGAAGGTGCAGCACCCAGCAGGATAAAAGCACTCTCATCAAACTAAACAAACAACTCAGAGGACAAATAAAGTCTATCAAAGCCAAATTTCAGGTAAGTTTGGACTCCTAGGCCAAGGACAACCACAAAGCATTCTTTAGCTATGTCCACAACCTCAAAGGCAATAGAGCTACCTATACTGAGCCAGAAGATATAGCAATCCTCCTGGCTGATAAATTCAGCTCCAACTTTACCCATCTCTTCCCCTCAACCTTCCCACAGGAAATATCACCAAGTAAAACTCCCACTACTATCACTGAGGAACAGGTCCTTAATGCTCTCTCTAAGACCAATAGCACTGCATCAATGGTCCCAGACAATATGTATGCCTTTTAAATAGCAAGAAACATGACCTATCAGGGCCTCTGGAATTGCTATTTAACTGTAGCCTCCAAACAGGCTTTTTGCCTCATGAATGGAGAAAGGCAACAGTTATCCCTCTACACAAAGGTGAGCCATCTCCAGACCCTGGAAACTACAGACCCATAAGTCTCACTAGTCTTATATGTAAATCCATGGAAAGAATTATCATGGAGATGACCAACAGAGATATAGTAAACCTCCTGACACTGGACCCAAACCAGTTTGGTTTCATCACGGGCAGATCATGTCTACTCAACCTGGTGGACTTCTTTGAGAACGTCACCAAAGCAATGGATGAGGGCAAAATATTCCACACTGCCTACCTTGACCTAGTCAAGGCATTTGACACAATACCCCACTCGGGCATTGCTGACAAACTCAGGAGGTTAGTTACAAACCTGCATGTCAACCAATAGATAGCTAACTGGCTCACAGACATCACTCAGGAAGTTAGAACTGGGAAGTCCACCTCAACAAAGAGGGCCAGTCACAACTGGAGTCCCAGAGGGATCAGTCCTTGGACCGCTCCTTTTTGGCATTTACTTCTCAGAAGTCAAGGCCAATGTCAGTGGTTTGTGGCTGACAAAATTTGCAGATGATTGCAAATTAGGAACTGTCAATGAATCTCACACTGACACAAATGTTCTACAAGAGGGGCTGACACAGACAAGCAACTGGTGTCAGAGCCATGGACTAAAATTAAATGCCAAGAAATGCATAACAGTATCCTTTGGGAAGTCATCCATCCCTGGTAATGATCACATTGACAACACACCCATTAGAGTTGACCCAGTAGTCAGAGACTTAGGGACACACATATATAGTAATCTAGCCTTTGACTGTCATGTGTCTACAGTGGTGAGGAAATCATTCTATGTTGCACAACTTATAAACAAAGGTATGACATCTAAGTCCAAGGAGGTCATTCTTCCACTGTATTTGGCAATAATCAGACCTCTCATTGAGTACAAAGCCCCCTTTGGTATGTACCTAACCAGGCATATCCAACAATTGGAATGTCCACAGAGGTTCCCCACTAAAAGAATACATGGCTTAAGTAAAATGTCCTGTGCAGACTGCCTCTAGGCAATATCCCTGTATTCTGTCTCCTACAGGCTTTTGAGGGGAGATCTATGTCTGGCATACAGGGCATTGTCAGACCCCACTGTAATGGACTTCCTGCATATCCACAAAACTAACAGCAGCAGAATTATCCATTCTAAAGACATAAATCTTGCCTATGATTTAAATAGGATCTGATGGAGAAATAGGAGTGTGTCTCAGAGATTACCCCATATATGGAACAAGCTCCCCATTCATGTGAAGCAGAGCTCCTCCCTAACCCAATTCAAGTTTAGCTTGGACAATTGGAGGGGAAACTGGAAATTTATCCTTGGTTTGTCATCTATGTCTCTAATGGACACAGGTAACCTGTAAATGGTTCATCTCCTGGGCCCATGCTTACACTTATCAAAGGTATCATAACTTGTCAGAGATTTAGGATGCATGACTAGGCTTAAAAAGGCCTTGTGGTCGTTAGCCTAGTAAATACCTGTGAACTTATGAACCTATGTGTAGGCTCCGTGTAGAGCTTACATCGAATGGACCCTTGTACATGGCCACAGTTCCCCATATTAATCATGGCGCACTGCCAAGGGAAACCATAATAACAGGGATATTGAATCCATGTAGGCAGTAGTGTAGTATCCCATGGTTGTGGATTGTCGAAGGAATTCCTGGGCAGATGTTACGTGCAGCATAAGAATCCCTGTAATGTACCCTGCTAGTGTAGTAATATGTGTGAATCTCAACATTTTTTTTTGTTTTATGTTTGTATTTTTTTATTTTTTTTTTAATGCCCATTTCTGCAGCGCAGTGCAGAGCACTGCAATGTTGAGCTGCACTTACACATACACACTGAAACTTGCCACACATCTAAAAAAAAAAAAAAAAAACTGGTGTAAATAATTATTTATTTTTGCTTTCTTTTAATGCCTGTTTGCATGGCATGGAGCGCAGCAATACCGAGCTGTGCTTACACATGCACAGGTGACATCTGCCAGACACCTATAATAGAAACCAGATGTAATTAATTAAGTGTTTTTGTCTATGTGTTTTTATTTTATTTTTTGAATGGCTGTTTGTGCAGTGCAGTGTGTTGCTTAGCAATGCTAACAGGTAGCTTAGTACTATATGAGAAGTTATACTGGTTTTCTTAATATCCAAGTAGCTATATAGGTAAAGTCACAGCCTCAGGTGTTATAGGTCCCATGTTTGAGTCACCAGCAGTCATACCATTTTACATTTATTGCTGTGGAAATGTGTGAGGTGACCTAAAGTGTGATTTAATTCAAAAACAAAATTGTTACAATTAAAAAGCTGCACAGTGCTAAGCACTGCTTAAACATGGTTAATGGGTACTCCTGTTTATGCATTGCTAGGCTTTGCTAAAACTCAGCTGTGTTAGTTTACTCAATACTCAGCTCTGCTAAGTGGATTTGCATGATGCTAAGCAATGCGGTGCTTTTTTGAATGTTGCAGTATGATGAGCAAGGGTGGAAAAACAGCCTATATTAAGGCCAATAGGTAGGAATTCTGTAGCATTCATTGGAGTCTTATTAACCTGTCAATATGCCTGGTGGTGTTGGTGAGGGGATGTGCTTTCAGGTGCAGGGATGGGGTGTGCAGAAGTCCAGAGTGTTTGTTGGACTCCTGGTCTGCAACTGTGAACCCCGGCTGTTGCAGGGCAATTACCAGGGCTCAGAATGTAAAGCTGAAGCCTGGGAATGGTTGGCCAGGAATCTTACGAGTGCTACTGGTATTATCCACATTAGTGAGCAGTGTTGTCATCACTATGATGACCTGAAGCTACGAAAGAGAGGAATCTTGGACACCTGAGTCCAAAAGGCTAGATCTGGGCATGCCCCACAAATATGCAAGTATGTCTGTTACTACTTTACTATAATACAAGCTGAATATGTGCAAAACTGGTATGCATAATGGTATGCTTCTGTTCCACCAGATGCAACTGAATGGGTTTGCAATGTCTAGTCTCATACTCGGCACCTGACCAGGATGTGCCATGAGTGTGGTAAGTAGGGATATTTTCTGATAACTGTAGTACAATAAACATTAAACATTACCAATAACAATATGCAATAAGGTGTAAAGCAAGATTGTGGTTTGATAACTAATGTGTGGAAAGAAGTGCAGTAAGGCTCTATTTACTGTATGTCTCTTCTAATGTCACTACAGTCAATTGTAAAACTGAAATAAATAAAGAATGCAAAAGTAATTGCCTGATAAATGTATCACACAACCCACAGTACAGTTCAGGGCTGCCTGCAGCCCACTTTCAGTCACATAATGGTCTCTTTTCTTCCCACTCCAGCAACCAGGTATATGGGCAAGGTAGCTCACATGCTGTGCAGATATCATGTGTATACTTCACAGATTCTAAGGAGCAATAACAATAAAGTGTAAAGCAAGATTGTGGTTTGATAACTAATGTGTGCAAAGAAGTGCATGAGGCCTGTATTCATTGCATGTCTGTCGTAATGTCACTGCAGTTAATTGTTACATTATGCGCACATGTCCCCTGCAGTCACAACTTTTGGGTTCTACTCCCATGCCTGCCGACTAAGACATGGTGGCTATCTAGTCTACTTAATATACACACACATACCTCTTAATTGTCATGATTTTTCGTAATGTAATAACAACTGCCCAATCTGTCTGGTCCGTGATTAGCAGATACATGATTACTAGGAATGCACTGTATTTGCAAATCCATTTACAGAACACCTTGGTAGTTATGTAAGTGCACATTATATGAAACAGTTTGGTGTAGCTGTGTACATGTATTTGGTAGTGCTTGGCCCATACTGTACCATGCTAACAGCTTGAGAGGTATGTATGTGCTACATCATCTATAGAAGAATTTGAGTGACTGTACTCACAACTGACACTGCACACCTGTAGAAGTATGTATTAGTAGTCTTTGTATTAATACTATCTGCAACTTCATTAATTATATGTTTTTCTCTCTCTCCCCACTCCTTATCTTCTTTAATTTATTAATGTTATTATTATGGTTTAATATTAATATATTCTGTTTAACTGTTTTGTTGGCCGTATGGGTTATTTCATACTGGCTTGCTGTTACCATACTTACTGTTGTGTTATTTAATGTTGTGTTCTACATAATATACCTTAATATGAATTTAGATTACTCAATATTATATTCCATTCTGTTAATACTAACAATGGTTTAGTTATTACTAACCTTAACTTATTGTTATAAGTAATTTATTACAGAGAGATGGTTCCAGGTGATCCACCTGCCTTGGCTCCTCTGTCTGTGGCACTGGGGCCCAGCCTGGTGGCACCCCCTCTGCTGCACCTGCACTACGTGTGGCATTGGGTAGTTCCACCCCACAGTCCAGGGCTGGGCCCCACTCTGGGAGCAGTGGTAGAGGGGGTGTTGTCACCCACAATGAATTGCCAGGATTGGTTGTGCAGGATAGTGTTCTGTGGTTTTGGACACCATCTGCACCAGATGGAGGGCATGCTGTCCGCCATGGTGGGGCAGCCTCGTACTAGAGCCCAGCCTCCAGCACAGCCATTCTCAGAGCAGTGATGGAGCAGTGACAGTCCCATGGGTGGGGACTTGAGTCATGCTACTACCTTGTGGAGGTACCTGAGACTGGGATTGTATAACACCCTCCCCATCCAACATGTTAACCCACCTCTTGTGTCACACACCACCCCTGTCTGCTGTGTTGACTGTTTTGTTTGTCTGCAAATGTTTCCTCACTTTCTCAACTTACCTCCCCCATGCATGCCTATGTTATTTCCCCAACATTCCACTCTCATCATAAAAAAAAAAAAAAAAAAAAAAAAAAAAATAAGGCACCTGTCCTCACAAAAAATATCATCACACACATAGCTGTACATTTTGCACACATGTCCACCAGATACACGTAATTTGGTCCAATTAGCTTTGCAACACAGTTATGTTGTCCTCAGCCCTCTCCCTGGGGGTGACAGTCCAAATTCATCCACAAATTCTGTCAAAGTACACAGTTGTTGCTGTACAAGAAATGGATAGCTATGGTTCGTTCCTACACCCTTCCTGCACATACCTGCTTCCATTTCACTATGTTTTTCCCCTGCTTGCATTCCACTTCACCACTGTCCTATCTCCCTATTTTTCTTTACCTTAAAGATTTTTTGAGCCACATTACAGAGCTTTGATAAGCTCAGCTAAATAGAGATATATATTGATATATGTGTTTTAAATGGTAATAAACACTTACAAAATAAATACCTGTCCCCATTTCAAACCTGAGACCAGTGCATCTACAGACCACTGCATTAACCCGCCACAACATACAGCTGTTAATTAAAACAGGTGATTTAAGCAAATCTTTGTAATTGCAAGTTATGGTAATTAAGCATGTTTAAACAGAGTTGTGCATCATGCCTCATCATGCAAACTTGTTGAAAAAATAATAGGTTCATAGGTTCATAGGTTGGTACTAGGCTATCAGCCCTAGGGCCTATACAAGCCTAGCCATAACAATTTCCTGGCTATTTCTTACCACACTATTTACTTCCCTGGACCCCTGTCTAGCAGGGCGACTGACGTGATCCCCGGGGTGAATTTCCTTTCTCCCATCCAATCGTCAAGGTTCCTTTTGAAGAGGGCCAAAGAGGCACTCTGCTTGACATGTATGGGCAATCTATTCAAGAGTCTGAGGAGTCTCTGGGTCGGGAACCTATCCCTCCAGCATGTTTTGTTTATTGTAATGACAAGGTTTAGATCCCTGGAGCGTGTGACTCAGGGATTGAGATTTCTTTAAGTGTAGCATATCCAACAGCTCTGGGTTTGACATGGCCTTGTATGTTAAGCAGAGATTGCCTCTGAGTAGACGATATGTGACAGAGTATAGCTGGAGTTTATTGAGGCGGTCAGCATAGGGCATCTGCTTTAGGCCTGTGATTCTTTTAGTGAGGTATTTCTGCTGCCTTTTCAGTTGATGCAGATGTCTTGAGAGGTACATACCAAACGGGGCATTCTATTCTATAATGGGTCAAATGAGAGGTGAGTACAGTGGGACAATGACCTCCTTTTTTTTGGATGAAAAGCCCTTAGTGATGAGGTGTGCCACATAGAAGGATTTTCTGACTGTTGTGGCGATGTGGTTATCGAAGGTGAGACCACTCTCCACCTGTGTGCCTAAGTCTCTTATCACACTTTCGGTGTTTAGTGTACTGCCACCTATATGGTAATTTGGTCTGACAATATTTCAGACCAAATCTGAAATATTCTCTACTAAACTCCAAATTAACAACACCAAATCTATCTACCTAATTTGTATGTATCTTCCCCCTGGAAACAATACTAATACTCTTGAAAACTTACTTAATTTCCTCTCTAACGAACTACCCCAGGAAACCATTGTACTTGGTGACTTCAACATAGACTATTTAACCTGTACTTCCCAGAACCCTACTAACCACATAAATCTCTATGGATTGTCTCAATTAATAACCACTCCGACTAGAATCCACAAACCTAACAGGAAAGAATCTACTCTTGACTGGATCCTTATTAATAACCACCCTAGCAATTATACTCCAGGAACCCTTCCTGATAATATTAGTGACCATATGCTTACTTACATTACTAGACAAAGATTTCATATCCCAACTACTCATAAACTCAAAACTTCCCGCTCAAAAAAATTCTTTAATCCTGATAGTTTCCTGAATGAATTGCAAGCATGTGACTGGGAACCACTGACCCATCTTGAACTTGATGAGGCTGTGACCTACTTCAACACTAACTTTCTTCAAATCCTAGAGTATCACGCACCTTATCACTCTACTAGGATAAGAACCAAATCTGCCCCATGGCTAACAAAACAAACTAAGCAAAAAATGATCCTTAGAAACAAAATATGGGCTAAATGGACAGCTACCAAATGTCCATCTGATCACCTCCTCTTTAAACAGTTAAGAAATGCCACCAAGAAAGATACTCTTAGAGACAGAAAAGACTTATATCTTCACCTCCAACAAACCAGTCAACAAACTCCACAAAAATTCTGGTCAGGGATAAACAAACTTCTTCAACCAGGACATTCGACTACTCCTGCCCCATTAGGCTTCAACCACAATAATTCCAACCAGATCCCTGATGCCTTTAATAAATATTTTACAGAAGCCATTCAAACCCTAGCCAATTCTTTACCTCTATCTACTGCTTCCCCACCAAATACCTCCAAAACTTCATCTCATACCTTTCATATACAACCTGTTCCTACATCTCTTATCCATAAGCTACTTAAGAAACTGAAACCTTGCACCCCATCTGCCGAACGACTCCCTTCTGAATACCTACAAATTGCTGCAAATGCTATAGACTACCCCATATCTATACTTATTAACAGGACTATCTCTGAAGGCAAATCCCTACCATATGGAAAGTATCTCACATAATCCCTCTACATAAAGGTGGATCTTCTATTGAGCTTTCTAACTTTCGCTCTATTGCCTTACTCTCCCCATTAGCTAAGATAATGGAAAAATGTATTCACAAACAACTACTCAACCACCTACTACAAAATAACTTACTAGCCAACTGTCAACATGGCTTCAGACCATTCCACAGCACAATGACTGCCCTTCTATCCTTCACTGACTCTATAAATAAAAATCGTAACAATAACTCCTTTTCCTCTGCACTATTTATTGACCTGTCAAAAGCCTTTGATATGGTTAACCATAACTTACTTCTTGACAAACTAAAATACCATTCTCTTGATCCACAAGCATTACAATGGTTTAGGTGTTATCTTCAAAACAGACAGCAAGCAGTACTTTGGGATAACAATCTGTCTTCATTACTCCCAGTAAATATTGGAGTCCCGCAAGGCTCAATCTTAGGTCCCCTTCTTTTTTCCTTATTTATTAACGAGCTATACTTGAACATACCTCAAGCCACCTGCATTCAATATGCAGATGACTCGACCTTAATCTGTACTGCTAAGAATGTAGCCTCCCTCCAGTCCCTCACCCAAACTGTTTTCCGAAATGTTGAAAAATGGTTTATGCAACATTGCCTCCTCCTTAATTCCAAAAAAACAAAACTACTACTCTTTACTCCAACTCATAAATCATCCACACCATTCTTCGCCATGACCTCTAACAATGCTACCAACATAACCCCAGATACTACCACCCGCCTACTAGGTGTTACAATTGACAATCGTCTTAATTATGATGACCATATTAACGCCACCATAAATTCTGTTAACAAAAAACTTGGTACTCTCTATAGAATTAAACCCTTCCTTACCCCCTCAGCCAGGAAAACCATTGCCCAGACCCACCTCATCTCTATCCTTTTCTATGCCTCTGCTATATATACTAACCTATCAAAAAATAACATCACCAAACTTTCTACCTGTTACAATAGCATAGCTAGATTCATTACATGTACTCCCTTCAAAACTCACCACTGTCTTAACCTCAAACAACTAGGATGGCTAGAATTGCATAACCACATACTCTGTCAACAGTTACTTATCACTCAAAAGATCCTATACCACCCCAATGATACCCCTATCCTCACTAATCTGATTTCACCTTATAAAAATCTAGCTACACTACGTTCTGCTAATAAACTCCTGGTCTCCTTGATTAAATCTAACAACAAAGCTGGCAACTCACTGTTCTCAAACACTATAGGTAAAAACTGGAATCAGCTCCCTCCTGAACTTTCTAACCTAGCTTCTACTTCTCTATTTAAAAAACATATTAAAGAACATCTTAAAACTCAGTGGCTTTGTCCTTGTGCTAACCCAGACTGAAATCTTTTCCCCTCCTACTCATACCCCTTTCCCCACTCCCCTAACTTAGGCCTCCAACCTAGGCCTCTAAATCTTGTTACTTTTTTTTTCATAGTAAATTATAAATACTTTACTCTGATGTGCAATACCTGTTTTGTTTTACTTAGTTTAACTTTTAGCATAATGTCTATCATATAATTTTATTACTATATTATTTCTTTTAACCAATGCTACCACTGTACTGTTTTTCATACATGTCTTTGTTATATGTTGTTAACTTTGTTTTACTGTTCATGCTGGAGCTTTTCTCCCCGGGCCTCTACTGAAAATGGACAAATATTCAGTTAGACTAGCCCGGTCAACAAATGTAAAATAAAATAAATAAATAAAATTCATGGATACATGTTTTCCCCAAAGGGAGTAACTATACATTTCGTGGCATTGAGCTTGAGCCCATGGCTCTGGCACCAAGCATCTGTTCCTCTAAGGCCCTTTTGTAGAGTAAACACATAATTTGGGGATTCAATAATGGCTCCCAGTTTGCAGAAAAACTCTGAGTGTAATTTGGAGTCTGGTACAGGAGTACACCAATAGAAAGCCAGACAAAGATTAATGGGTGTAACTGAGGTCTCTAATAGCTGGAAAATAGGTACTTTTATCAGCAACATGTACACGTACACATGCTAAAACAGTAATGGTAAAATAGATGCTCAGCTGGAACTCTTGTGGAGAAATACATCCCTTTAAAGCCAAGCACATAATAATGGATGTAATGGAGGTATGTCATAGACTGTGTGCACTTATACCTTCAAAAATGCACATGCTTTAACAGTGACTCAAATCCAGTGGTGTGTAACATTTAAATTACATTATTTTGAAGCCATCAATGAATGAATGAGTCATGCATTCTTTATCCGTACAATGTATTTCAAATAAAATGTCTGCTTTTCACTGATGGATGTCACAAGCCTGCAGATAGGAACACACTTGACATATCCCTATAGTAACACCATAAATGCATAAAGTGTCAGGTCATGCATTAATATGTATTTACAGAGGATTTTAACTTAGGTAATGCAAATGAGCCCACTAGTATCAGAGTGTACCACACAATCATTTCAAAATGGTATTACAGATTACCACAACTGCACAACTAACATACACATATGGAGGTCTTGCTAGTAACAAGGACTGCCAGCAGACATGTTCCAAATGACTACCATAATGTAACACATGGCCTGACAGTTGCCTAAATGATTGACATAATAGTATAATTACCACCTATGTTTCTCAAGGACACAACAAACATGTTGCCTAGTACTCTGTTAGGGATACTGTTGCCTAACATACTTGCCTTAAACACATGCCTTAATTTGCAGTGGAATGGGTACCCTCACTCTGACTCTGACTCTGCCTCTGCAACAAGGCTACAACAGCTCCCACAATTACTCTTACAGCTTGTTATCCTCCAAAGTGTTCACACTCTCTGCCTATGCCTATTGCCTGCAGCCTATAGCATACACATCTGTATGCAAAAGTAGCTACTACAAATGTACCCTCTGTGATGACATAGTATCTTGACCCCAGTAATGTCCAGCACAACATACCAGAAATGGCATCTACTCTACATGAAGCCCTTATATCTTGTTCAGTGGTTGCATGTCATTGGCTGATTATCAGATTAACTGTGTTGGCTGCAATTAGCATTTCAGAACCACAGATTGGTTAAGAGTCAGTTGCCCGGTAGTGAGAACCATGTTAAAAAGGCAAACAGTTGGCTAGGGGAACCAGTCTGTATGAGACTTTCTTCAGACAATAAATGCATTGCCAAAGACTTTATATATCTGCACATATCAATAGAGGAGGGTTGTACTCCATCAGGTATGTAACCTTTTTGTTTACAACATGATGCATATGTGTGAATATACTTAGAAAGAAAGGGGGTTATGGAATTAGGCCCTTCTTAGAACTGTAATGATGACATGTCATCGATCTCCAGATTTGTTGCACCTACAGAGGATGTACAGTGTATAAAGGGTGGTATGTTTTTGTCATTGTGGTGCACTGGTCTCATGGGAATGCTCCTTTATAGTGGTTGTAATACCACACTTCTATTTGTTTGGCACTGCTGTTTTGACATATTATCAGGGGGGGTTGCCCATAGGGGACACACTATGATAGACTCCTGTGCTGAGTGTGTGCTCATATAGCAGTATCTGTCATGGCACAAATGGGAATAGCTGACTATTGTTAGTATCTTAGTTGTGTCCACATGCTTAGTATGTTTGCACACTGTGGAATATGACTTGTGTGATGAAGCAGTGGATATTGCCAGCTATTCTGTTCTTGCTCTATCTCTACATAGTGCACTTCCACATATGTGATCTTGAGATGTGCTCCCATTTTGTTGCCTTTCAGGAAACATGTATGCCAGATGCCATGCTCCTTTTATGGATACTAAGAATGATATCATCCTGGAAGGCCTACATCAACACCATGAACTCCTACTGTCCAGAGGGAGACAAAATGGGGAATAGCGGATAGTATTGTGGACTGACCGTGTCTGTGATGTGAATGTCATAGGTCACCAGAGCAGGACATATGAGCAGGTTCAGCACCGTGCTACAGATATGATTAATGCTGCATGCAGCAGATGTGGCCAGGGATTGTGATGTCACTGGTGGAGGGACTGCAGCAGAGCAACTGCTCTCAGCTACTGAGGAATCCCTGGCAAACCTAGGAACACATGACAGCCCCTAGGCATTCATCACACCATATATTGTGGATGTGAGTGTCACACTTTCCATGCCAGATGAGCATCCAGTTAGGCTTAATTTGATCAGCATTAGAATACTGTTGCATTCAGTGTGTCAGGGTGTACATACTTTTAAGTGGGTGTCAGGTGTTTGTTCCTGGGGGGGAGGAGTTTAACTGCAATTTGAATCTCATGCTCAGATTTTGACCAACATAACAATTAACAAAGTAGCTACTGTAAATGTGAGATATATGGACATATTACAATCTTATAGTGCAACATGTGGTGGTGTTTACTTTACTTCTCCCTCAACTTTTTACAGGTCCCTCTGGAATCAGACAAGGCTGTGGTCCTGCTCCTGGTAAACACAACACTGTTTTATTACAGATGTAGATGTACTGCAATGTATTCCATAAAGTGTGATTCCAGGCCTGCTGGCTGGATTGCTGTGCTGTCAGCATGATTGCCAACTGCACAGGTATTTTTCTGACTGTCCACACTTTAGAGTCATACCTATGCCATGTAGGTGTGACCACACTGATAGATGTGATAGTATTGTCAGGACATTACAGATTGCGATATGTGTCATCTGTGTAGAGTCTTTACAAATGTCAACAGTGTACCTCACTGTTGCTGATGAGATTGCTGTTTAAATAGCTTTTATTTACAAGTAACTACATATGTTTGTGGGAAAAGTAATTTCTTCATGTGCTACTATATTAGGTTGGTGATTAAACAGATCTGTAATAGTGACAACAGTGTATACAACTTTACATATATTGCAACATAGTACTGCAGAGCATAATAGTGCATGTATTAATGTACTGCTTTTCACTTTCTTAACCCAGGTGACTGGGTGGGGTTGGTCTCTGTCTCCTTTACAACCTGGTGTCAGTGTCTCTTCAGACTCTGATGATGACAGTGGCCAAAGTGAGGCTCATGTGGGGGTTTCAGGGGCTGAATCTTTCCCAGAGGTTTACATCCCTCTTCTGCCCTCATTATCATTACACATAGACAGTATGCCTGCACATATCCAGTCCCTGGAGGCCACAGATATTGGACAGTCAGAGGGTGAGAACATTAAACAAGAAAGTGTGGCAAGTATGGCTCCAGTGAGTGTAGACACTGGCCATAGCCAGAGAGCTGGTGAGATTCTAAACAGGCAGATTGATGGGGTGCTTGTAGGAGGACTGCTGTCCTTCCACCACCTGTTGCAGGTGTCTCATCATGGGTCTCTCAGCATATGTTTAGGGTTGGCATGGAGGCACAGGCACATGCCAAAAGGAACTTCAGATGAATGCTTAGGGTTATGGATGCAGCATAGTCTGACATCCAGGACTGCATCCACCACATTGTTGATATCCCTGATCAGCTCACTGATGCAGTGGAAAGAATGTGGTCTGAGACACATCACAGAATATCTGTCTTGGAATACACATTGTTTGTGATGGAATGTCTGGTTGGAGTTGAGTGTTGCACTCCTGGATGCAGGTCAACAACTCCATCTGCTGAGAGTCCACGTGGCCATGCACACTCATGTTCCCATAGTGGCAGTACTTCTAGCATGAAAGAGGGGAGTGTGTTGGCCACACCAAGATGTGTCAGGCCAGGGGCTCATGGTCCTGGGTGTTCCCATTAAGGACATGGTCCTAGCAGACAGCAGTCACCATCAGGTACTAACACCGCTTCTGACCTTGGGCATGGAGAGGCCAGTGCAACTCCTGGCAAAGCCAGTTCCCATGTTCTGAGGTGGAGATGGTAAACTGTCAGCTCTACCATGCACGTTTCAATGCTCTCCAACATACACACATGCAGGGCTAGCACTGAGCTTGACATGTAGGGCTAGCACTGAGCTTGACTGTGTTCACGCACACACTCACACATTACTGTCAAATTCAGGTCACCTACATACACAGGTGGCACATTTCCATGGTCCATTTTGCCTTCTTCCCTTCCTGAATCACGCAAATGTTTTCAACCTACTGATTCAGCCTAAGTCTCCTGCACCACCACACAACACCCTGTGCAAGTGATGAAACCTGTGCCACATCCTTGTCATCCTCTCATCATCATCATATTCATCAGCCCCCTTTTTCCCCATTTTTTTAAAAAAAATGAAGGTACACATCTGATACAGAGGATGACTATATAAATTAATATGTAATTGTGTAATGCAGTGTTGCTTTGTCATGCCATTTGTACTGGTCACTGGCAGATATTGTATGCTTATATTTGTAATGATTAAGCCACATAATTTTGTGTACCTTATGTTGCATGATGTAGTAATGGCTGTATGCTTACACAGTGAAAGGTGTGTCATGGACCTGTTTATGGTTCAGTTTCAGTAGTCTGTAGGGGACACCTATGGATACACAATGGCAATAAACCCATAGACATCACAACACAGGATGGAAAGCCAGCACAGATGAAATATGTCTCCAGCAAGCTACAGCACTATAGGTGCATGGCTTCACAGGTTCATATGTGTATAGTAGGCTGACAAAGACAATGGCATTATTCAGCCTATTTGTGCATCCCTAATCTATGAAAAGGCTTGATACCCTTGATAAGTGTCACCAAAATTTTTGGAGCTAATACATCTACAAGCTATGGTGATGGAGATGAACCATGTATACATTTCCAGTGTCCATTACAGACATTTGTCCTACACCAATTATGATTATCTTGTTCTGCTTCCCATTGTGTCACTTGCACTTGATGGGGTTACAGCAGACGTGTGCTGCACATGCATGGGGAGCCTGTTACATATAGGGTGTAGTGCCTGTGTTACATACCTGTCTCTCCAGCATGTACTATTTGTACCACAGTGATGCTGTAGGTGTGTAGAACAGGTAATATATGTGTTTGTCCTGTCTTGGATAAGCGGATGGTACACAGTGGGATCAGACACCTCCCTGTATGGCAGCAATACACATCCCCTCCAAAGCATGTGGGAGACAGACTACACATGTACAGTCTTGACACAAACTGCCTTGGACATGTTATCGACAATGTGTATTGGTTTACCGTGGAACCTGTGTGGCTGCTACAGTTGTAAGATATGCCTATATAGTGACATAGCAAAGATGCCTTTACATTCAATGATAGGTGTGATGAGTGCCAAATATAGTATAACAATGACAGTCTGGGATTTACATACCATACCTTTCTGTATAGGTTGTATAAAATTGAATGGATCCCCATATCTTACCGACCAGTGACAGTCAAAAGCTACATTACTCTCTGTGTCCATAAGTCCATGAGTAATGGCTCAAACAACTGCTTGCAGTGTGTGGACACTACTATATTTTCCAGGGGTGGATGACTTCCAAAAGGATAGTATTGTGCAGTCCTTGGCATTTACTATTTGCCAGTTGCTCTGACAACAACTGAATGGTGTCTCAGACCATCCTGGATAACTGTTGGTTCTGTGTGGCATTCAGTAGCATCTCCTAATATGCAATCACCTGCTAATGTAAACAGTCAGAGGTCATTGACAGTGGCCATGACTGAAGAGAAGGGAATGGCTATAAGGGGTACTCCATTAGTGATGTCTGAGGGAAGTCCACTGGTGACTGGAGTCATTGCAGCATAGGTCTACCCAATGCTATCTTCCCAGATTATTACTATCAGACACTTGGCTATCCACCAGTTGACATACCACTCTGGAAATAACCTACACAGTTTTCAGCAAGGCCTGCTGGTCTAATATTGTCACACACCTTGTCAGGTCATGCTAGGTGGAGTGAGTCATATTCCCATCATCCATTGCACAGTGTAACACTCAATGAGGTCCACTGGTTAGGGTAGGTAGGCTCGATCTGCCCTTGAGCAAAACAAATTGTGTTTGGTCCAGTGTCAATAGGTGTATGACATTGTTACTGATCATATCCATGCTAACTCCTTTCATGGCTCCACATATCAGACTACTGAGAGATCTGGGGACACTGTGTGGCACTGCATACCAGTTGTCCTCTGTGCAACTAGGTATTGCAGTTACTTCCATCATGTTCCAAGAAAAGACTCATCCAATGTGTCTGTACAGAGCACAGACAAACAATGGAGGGAAGCGTAATATGTATACCCTGTGAAGGTAAGGTGGGAGGTTTTACACAGGTATTCTGCAGTTGGGCACTATTCAAGCAGCATGTACTGAAAGGACACAATTACTCTGTGAATAATGCAGAAAGTAGGGGAGTCCCCTGAATTGATGGTGCCCTAGCTACTACTAATGCTAGTCTCACCACAACCATGCTCTCATGGGATACCATGCTCATATACTTTTTCTGTCATCACATGCAAAACATTGCTATGGAGTTCATGATGAGAAGCAGGACACAGTCTGTTTGTTCATCCACATTGTTGTCCCACATCATGAAAGGCTTTGCAGGCTTCAAATACCCTTCTCCAGGTAGAAGCCTTGATTAGCAAACTGAGCAATCAGTTGGCTTTTGCATGTATTATGCCTTCTGTAACAGGGCTGGTGGTATATCACTAGGGAACTGACCAGATGGTGATAAGGAGCACAGCTGCAGTGTTGCAATATAATGTGCAATGTCCAATGATGTAGATGCCCAGGCTTGTTGAAACAAGCAGCACAGTGAAGCTAATACATCTTAGGTGACAATTTCACAGTACTTCATGCATCCTGCCTTTCAACAGATTAATGGTGGATATCTGCATGACATGGTTGTGAGACCTACTTCAGGGACTGGCCATCTTTGGCCAAAGTATGTCCACCTGCCACATGTCCTTGGTATGTCATACAGTACAGTTATGTACCTGGAACACATGTTTGTGTTCCCACATCATGTCACACAACAACCAGTTTGTGTTCTGATTGCTTGACAGGCATTGTATGCTTGCAAAGCCAACATAATGTCAGCAAAGTTGAACAAATCCTCTGTGCATGCACGGGCATCCACATCTTCACTGCAAAGTTTGTCTACAAACACAGTGTTTCAGGCTGTCAACCCCAAGGCTAAAGCAGCATGACCCTAACTTTGAAGGACTTGCAAATTGTCACATTTGAAGGTATGGTATTGGGACCAAGCCTAATGACAGGATTATGGTCAATCCAAGGTCTACATGGCTGGCAGAGCATTGTTTGGCACACTGTCAGGTGCTGTGTTACCGTAGGTGACTTACATAAAGGTGACATTTCACCATCTTTCATTACACTGCCTAATGATGGCATGCTGTGATGTACACAGAAGCATGACTGTATTGCCAATTAACAATGCTGCTGAGATGTGGAAGGTGTCCCACCTCTCTACTCCTATGCCACACAAACATGTTTGATAGATGTGACTGTATTTCAAAATTTGTTTCCATGGTGTCTCAAACAGCAGTGAGTACATATGACAATGAGCATTTTGCCAACATGCACAGCTCACCCCCTGCACCACTCATACCCACATTACACACACCTGCATGTGGACAGCTCCTTACCAGACACATTCCCAAACAACAGACACTTCAGAAAATCCTACCTCTGGAGAGCACAGTAGACATAATGGTGTATGTACCATTGTCTCACTGGTCAAACACCTGAGGCAAAACACAAAATCAAACCTATGATGTCCATGTCACAAGGCTACATATGGAAAATGTCACAGTTAGCTATCTGTGGGTTGATATGATACACCACACAACACGTTGCCGTAACTCAAGGAATATCAGGTAACATCATATTTCCTGTAGTTGTGTATGACTAGGGACATATGTCTCTGGGCTGTATGCAGACACATGACTGACCTTAATACACACTGTATCTGTTGTGGGTGTGCCAATAGCTTTCAGCTGCACTTGACCCTCACCTAGGATGATGGCTCAATACACATGGAAAATGATGGATGTCAATAATTGCCTTAGCATGTGGTGTCATTGTCAGGGGATCCACTATATGTCTGCCTGGATGGATTGCTCAACGGACATCAATGCATTGCCAGAGATGGTCTTCTTCTCTCATCCCTGGAATTTGGAGTATTGGACAAGGCTGCTGACACTCCACAGTGCATCTTAAAGGCACTGTCTAGAGTGAAAACCTTCCATTGAGAACACCATTTTCATACAACATCATGGTTATGTCTGATACATGGTGGAAATGGTGACACTAAATCCCACTCTGTGGAAGGTGTCCCCACCTTGGAATATGCAGACATTTGTGTAGTCAAAAACACCTGGTTCAAGGTTGTGGACATAACCACAGCCATATCAGACTACATGCCATTCCACATGCTCAGACCTCAAACTGACAGTGTGCAAGGTAATGAAGGTGGTGTATACATATTCATTAAGGATAGATACACATCCAGATTTAGTGAAACACTATGATTTCCTGGAGACACTACAGGTGCTATTCACTGCTGGAAGGACACCTAACCAAGCCATTGCCAGCTATAGGAGCAGCTCCATGAATCCAGAAACCCATTGTGCTTATTTGAATGTACTTGTGTTTATCATGGTAAATCAGTACATCATAGCTTAGGGTAACATTAAGTAACCAACAACTGTGTTGCTTAGTTGTGCTGAAGCTCATTTGCCACATCCTTAACTACAATGCCCTGGACCAGTGGCATGACATCCCCACAAGTGGAGCCAATGTAGTGCTTCATGTGTTTACCCATATGGGTGACCACTGCAGCCTTCCAGTGTGAGGTCCTTCCTGCTGTGATCTGACCACAGATCATTCTCATTAAAACTATCAATCCTAACCCTCTCCTTGCAGAAAATACAGAAATATACTTCAACAAAACAATTTATTGCCTCCTATGGGATGGTTTACATAGCTTGACTGCACCTCCCCCTCTGATGGGACAGGCAAGTATGTAGAGATTTAGACCCGTGCATTATGTAAGCAGCAGTACAACTGCATAGACCTGGTTGTACATGACAGGAGGAACATGATCTCCTCATGGCACAGCAAACCTGACTGGTGAGCAACTGCCATTAACAGGCTGTATAATAAGAGGTGGACATTGCTGTGTGATAATTGAGGTGAGGGTGACCCCCTAAAATGGAGGCACAACCTTATCAGCTAAAGCAACCGCATTGTGTTGTTGTGATATTGTGTAGAAACAATATGTGACAAAATTAGCCTCCCCACAAAGCAGAACTGCAACTCACTGTGTAGTTACATGTGTAGCCTCAGATGACAGGCCCAGATTGTCAGTGAACTCATTTTTAATGACACCATATATTATAAGTCTGCACTAATAACTAACCTGTTGTCCCACAAGTTCTGTGTCAACTTCACTCTCCTGTCCCCAACACATGTGCCACATGACATTCTCTAATCTATCTCATACCATCCATATCTACAAAGCAGATCATAACTGTCCTTTCTATGGGGGATACATAGCATCTATTATATATGCTAACATCCCAGGCTGCATCCCACATGGGATCCAACAAGTATACACCATTGGAAACTCCTTGCAATCATACTGTACCCACTGACTGCATCACAGCTGACTGGACAACTGCAACTGTTATCCCCTTGCACAAAGGTGGTGCATTCAACAATCACTGGAACTATAGACCTATTTTCCTGAGTATCCATATCTGTATGCCTGTGGGGCAAATCATCATGGAGCTGATCAGCAAACATATATGTCATCTACAAACAGTTGACTATACAGTTTGGATTTCTGACAGGGAGATCATGGCTGTTAAATGTGGTGGACATGTA